>NC_087177.1:18590259-18732759 GCF_035594125.1 Scylla paramamosain
GTAGAATTGAGCATTTTGATTGTTTTTGAGCGTTTTAGCCACCAAAACGCTTAAAAGCTTGAGAGTATTTCACATTGTTAGGAACCAAAACGTCAAAATGTTTTAAAATTACACTATATCATGAAACAAAACGATATCAGAAACATATATTATAAGTGTTTTTAATACATTTAATATGAATGGTATTCAATAAGAAGAAACAAAACAACATTACGAAAAACGTGTACTTTCACTGTTTTATATATATATATATATATATATATATATATATATATATATATATATATATATATATATATATATATATATATATATATATATATATATATATATATATATATATATATATATATATATATATATATATATATATATATATATATATATATATATATATATATATATATATATATATATATATATATATATATATATATATATATATATATATATATATATATATATATATATATATATATATATATATATATATATATATATATATATATATATATATATATATATATATATATATATATATATTATTAGGTAACAAAAACTACAAAATGCATGGAAAGCATTCTAGGTAGGAAATGAAATGGCATTAACATAAAAGTGTGGAACCTTTTTAGAAATAAAAATCATTAACAAAAACGTTTTTTTTTTTTTTTTTGTGTGTGTGTGTTTTAAAGCTTCTTTCATAGTAAAATAATCAAATGCATGCAAAATACCCTTTATGGACAAACATAATATAGAACATTACCGAAATTGTGAATTTTTTATGTTTTTTTTTTCAACTTCTTACGTACAAAAACGCGGAAACACATGCAAAGTACCCTATGATGGGAAACAAAAAAAAATTTACAAGAAACGTGTATAATGATTGTTTTTTTAGTTTCTCAAGTAACAAAACGCTAAAACAAGTAAGTGAACAGCACTTTATATGGAGAAAAAGAACAATAATACCAAAAACATGCGTTTAAAGTGTTTTTTTCATCTTGTTAGGTAACAAAACACCAAAATGCATGCAAAGCACACCATTTAAACAGAACAACGTTACTAAAAACTTGTATTAAAACACGAAAATGCATGCAAACCACTCTATATGAGGAAACGAAAGGACATTATGAGACTTGTGTATAATAATTGTTTTTTAACTTCTTAGGTACCAAAACGCAAAGGTGGGTGAATACCCATGTAGAAAAAAAAAAAAAAAAAACATTACTAAAAACTTGTATTTTGAGTTTTCATAATGTTAGGCACGAAAAAGTAAAAATGCACGAAAAGCACCCTATGTTGGGAAACAAAACGACACAATCAGAAATGAATATTGGAAGTGCGTTTGAGAGTGTTAGGTACCAAAACGCTAAAAAAGAAAAAAAAAATCGTGAAATAAAACGATATTTCCACAAACGTCTTATTTTATTGTTTTGAGATTCTTAGGAATGAAAAAAAAGTAACGCAAAAATGCCTGAATAACACTCTATACGGAATAAAAATAATAATTCTACGAAAAGCGCATATTTTGGGTCTTTTTTGAGCTTCTTAGGTATGGAAGCATGGAAAACACCCAATACGGACAACCAGAATAACATTACTGAAAATGTGTATTTTGACTAATTTTGAGTTTGTTAGGTACAAAAATGTGAAAATGCATGCAAGATACCCGATATAGTCAAACAAACCGTAATTACCAGAAACGTTTATTATGAGTTTGTTACCATAGGTAACAAAACAGTAAACGGAGTGAATAACACTCTACGAGTATATGTAGAAATATAGCAAACCTATCAAAAACGTTTTTTGTGTGTTTTTTTTTTCACATAGGTACCAAAACTCCAAAATGCATGCAAAAGAACTTTCAATGTGGAAACAAAAGGACATTGCCAGAGACTTGCTATTTTACTGTTTTTCATCGTCTTAGCCACCAAAATGGTAAAAAGTATAGAAATAACCAAAAACATGTCTTTTGAGTGTCTTTAACAAAAACGTCTTTTTGAGTGTTTTTGAGCTTCTTACGTACGAAAACACAAAAACCCATGCATACACCATTTATGGAGAAATTGAATAACATTACCAAAGACATATTTTTCCGTGTTTGAGGTTTTTACGTACGAAACGATATTACGATATTACAACGATATTACAAATGTCTCTGAGCTTTTTAAATACAAAAACGTTAAAACGCTTCAAGAGCACTTTACATGGAGAAACAGAACAACATTACTAAAAATGTCTATATATATATATATATATATATATATATATATATATATATATATATATATATATATATATATATATATATATATATATATATATATATATATATATATATATATATATATATATATATATATATATATATATATATATATATATATATATATATATATTTTTTTTTTTTTTTATTTATTTATTTATTTTTTATTTATTTATTTATTTTTTTTGTATAATGTTACGTATCAAAACGCCAAATTCATGGAAAGCACACTACATGGGTAAACGAAAGGATATTACCAGTAAAGTATTTTGTGTTTTTGAACTTCTTAATTACCAAATCTCTAAAATGCGTCAATACCTCGCTATATGGAGTAACAAAACATTACCAAAATGTTTCTTTTGAGTATTTTTCATAATGTTAGGTCTCAAAGCGCTAAAATGCATGCAAAATACTCTATATGGGGAAAAGAAACATTACAAGAAAATGTCTTTGGGTGTTTTTTTTTCAGTCTGTTACGCACCAAAACAATAAAAGGCATGGAAAGCACTCTATACTGGAACACAAAAACATATTACAAAAGCGTGTCTTTTGAGTGTTTTTTTATCTTTATGTACATTATCGCTAAGACGCATGGAAAACTTTTTTTGTGGAGAAACAATATAACATTACAAAAAATGTGTATTTTGAGTGTTTTTAAGCTTGTTAGCAACAAAAAACGGGAAAAAATATGCAAAGTACTTCATATCGTGAAACAAATCTTTATCAACGGAAATGTGTATTGTAACTGTTTTTGACCTTCTTAAATAGCAAAATGCTAAAACGCGTGAATAAAACTCTATATGCAAAAACTTAATAATATTACCATTAACGTGTGTTCTGATTATTTTTCACAATGTTTGATACCGAAAGCAAAAATGTATGTAAAGAACTTCATATGGTGAAACGAATCGACATTATCAGATAAGTGTCTTTTCAGTGTTTTTGAAAGTCTTAGGCACAAAAACGATAAAATACATATTATAATACATACATTGGAATACAAAACAACGTTACGAAAAATGCGTCTTTTGAATGTTTTATGTTTTAGAACTTAATACGTATCAAAACGTTAAAAAGCATGGAAAACACCGTTCGTGGAGAAAAAAATAATAATATCCCCAAAAGCGGGTATTTTATTTTTTTTTTATTGTTTTGTGCTTGTTACGTACAAAAATGCCAAAATTCATGGAAAGTACCTTATTTCGGAAATGAAAAGATTTTACAAGAAACATGTATTATAAATGTTTCTGAGCTTAAGTACCAAAACGCTAATACGCATGAATAGCACTTTATACAAAGAAATAGAATAACATTACCAAAAAACTTTTGAGTGCTATTTACATTGTTGGGTAACAAAACGCTAAAATATATGCAAAGCACATTATATGGGGAAAGGAAAAGCATTTCAAGAAATGTGTATTTTGTATTTTTCAGATTTTTAGATACTAAAACTTTAAAACGCGTGAAGATCACTCACTCTATATAAACAGAACAACATTACTAAAAGCGTTTATTTTCAGTGTATTTTTCACTTTTTTAAGTAGCGAAACACCAAAATGCATGTAAACCATCCTGAAACGTGTAGAATGAGTGTTTTTGAGCTAAGGTGTCAAAACGCAATAACGCGTAAAGATATATAATAATGAATATAATATATAATATAATGAAACGAACAACTGTATAATGAAAGAAACAAAACAATAAACAAACAATAAACGTTTATTTATTTTTTTGTTCAAATAGGTTGCAAAACGCTAATATATGTTTTTTTTCTTTAATTATAATAAGGAAACGGAGTTTACTTTCATAGAAAAAAAAAAGTTATCAAAAACGTTTACTGTGAGTGCAGGGAAACCTCCTTTAATGGGGAAACGAAAGATTACGAGAAACGTGTATAATGACTGTTTTTGAGCTTATAAATCGTGGATTTGAGGCGTTTTAGAGTTTTCGTAGGTAGTTTAAAAACGCTGAAAAGAAACGTTTTTGGTAATGTTGTTTTGCTGTGTTACATAGGGTGCTTCCCTTGCTTACCAATTTTTTAGTGCTTTACACGCTCATAAAAAAATCAAAAGACACATTTCTAAAAGTCTTATTTTACCAATGTAAGGTGATTTACGTACATTTTGCCGTTTTAGTACATAAAAATATGAAATACATTAAAAATGCAAGTTTTTGGCATGTTGTTCTGTTTCTCCATATAGATTTCTATTATCGCGCTTTCGAGTTTTTTTTTCACCTAATATATTCAAAAACATTCAAAATACACTTTTCTCGTAATGTCTTTTCGTTTCATCATATAAGGTACTTGCCATGCTTTTTGATGTTTTTGTACGTAACAAGCATAAAAACTGAATATATATATATATATATATATATATATATATATATATATATATATATATATATATATATATATATATATATATATATATATATATATATATATATATATATATATATATATATATATATATATATATATATATATATAATTTTTTTTTCATAAGCAGTGTCTTGCATGCTTTTTAACGTTTTGTTACGTAAGTAGTTTAAAACACTCAAAAGACGTGTTTTTCATAATGTTTTATCTTCGTATATAGAATGTTTTATGTGTTTTTTAGCGTTTTCTGGATAATACCTCATAAAAGCTCAAAAGTCGTTTGTGGAAACGCCATTTTCTTTCCACATATATTGTGCTTTTCATGCATTTTGTGTTCATGCATTTGCATACATATAAAGTGCTATTCACTCTATTTCAAGTTTTTGAACCTAAGATGCAGAAAGAAAAAACATTCATAAATATACGTTTCTCGTAATGCCTTTTTGTTTCTTCATATAAGGTATTTTCCATGCTTTTGATGTTTGTGTACTTAAGAAGCTGAAAAAAACACTCAAAATATTTGTTTTGGGAATGTTATTATCTTTCTCCATAAAGTGTGTTTTACATGCGTTTTATTGTTTTGCTACGTAAGAAGATCAAAAACACCCAAAGGACACGTTTTTCGTAATTTTGTTTTGTATTGGCATACAAGGTGAATTCTATGTGTTTTGGTGTAGTACATGCTCAAAACCACTGAAAAAGCACGTATCTGGTAATGTCGTTACGCTTCCTCATATTGCAGGCTTTGCATGTATTTTCGCGTTTTGGTAACTAATAATGTAAAAACAATCAAAATACACATTTTTATTAATGTTTTGGTTTTCCATATAAAATATGTTTTAGAGTTTTAGTAACGCTTATAATACACGTCTCTGGTAATATTCTCTCGTTTCCCCATATAAGGTATTTTGCATGCATTTAAATGCTATAAATACTTATGTTTTGGAATATTATTCTGTTTTTACAAGAAGGTTGTTTTGCATGCATTTAGGTGATTTAGTATGTAAGAAGCTCAAAAACGTTTAAAAGACATCTTTTTCGTTATTTTTTTTTTTTTTTCCATATAGGTTGATTTTCATGCTTTTTTTTTTTTAACGTTATGTTGTTGCTAACACGTTCAAAACATTCAAAAGACATGTTTCTGGAAAACTTGATTCCTTTCCTCATGTAGGCTTTATTGCATGCCTTTTGCCGTTTTCGTACCTAACAATGTGAAATGCACTCAATATACATGTATTTTGGTAATGTTGCTTTTTTCCTTCATATTAAGTGTTATTTACCCGTTTTATGATTTTGGTACCTAAGAAGCTCAAATCACTAATAATACACGTCTCTGGTAATGTTCTTTTTGCTCTTGATATAGATTATTTTGCATGCATTTTTGTTGTTTTTTGTACATAACATGCTCAACGACACTCAAAATACTTGTTTTTGGTAATGTCATTCTGTTTCTTCGTAAAGGAAGTTTTGCATGCGTTTGAGCGTAAAAAAAAAAAAAATAAATATAAATAAATAAAAAAAAAAAACACGTTTTTCGTAATGTTATTTTCTGATATGTGGTGCTTTCCATTCTTTTTAGCGGTTTGGTGCCTAACATGCACAAAAAAAAGAGAAAAAAACACACAAAAAATAAGTTTCTCAGAGTGTCGTTTCGTTTCTACATATAAAGGACTTTTTCTATGCATTTTGGCATATTGGTATCAAACAATTTGAAAAAAAACACTATTTTTTTTGGGGGGGGTAATATTTTGTTTTTCTAAATATAGAGTGGTATCAACGTGTTTTCTCGTTTCCTTAACTGAGATGCTGAAGAACACTCATAATCATGATGGCTTTTTTTTTTCTCCTTATAGATTTTTTTGCATGCATTTGAGGTAATTTTCTACGTAACAAGCTGAACTCTCTAAAAACTTGTTTTTCGTAATGTTAATCCGTTTCTCTATAAAATGTGTCTTCCTTGAGTTTTGGCATTTTGTTATGTAAGAAGTAAAAGAAAAAAAAACACTCAAAAGATGCGTTTTTCGTAATGTTTTGTATAACCATATAGGATGACTTCCATGCTCAAAAACACTCAAAAGACACAAATCTGTTAATATCGTTTCTTTTTCCAATATCGGAGACTTTGCATGCATTTTGACGTCTTGGTACCTAATAATGTGAAAACACTCAAAATATACTGTTTCGTTTATTTTATTCTATTTGTCCATATCCAGTGATAGTTATTTGTTTTAGCGTATTTTTTTTTTTTTTTAGCTGAGACTCATAATACATGTTCTTCGTAATGTCTTTTATCTTCCTTATGTAGAGCACTTTGCATGCATTTTATAATTTTTTCTACGTAACAATCTTAAAACACTCGAAATATACGTTTTTTTTTCATAAAGATATACTGTTTCCCCATTAAGGGATTTTTTGCATGCTTTTCAGCGTTTTGGTACATAAGTAACTCAAAAACAATGAAAAGAGACGTTTTTGGTATTATTGTTTACTGTTCGTATATACGGTGCTTTCCATGTTTTAATCGTTTTGGTGCCTATATCGCTCATAAACACTCAAAAGGCATGTTTCTGTAAATTTCATTTCCTTTCCTCATATAGAGTGCTCTGCATGCATTTTGGTGTTTTGATGTTTGTGAAATACGAAACAAAAAAAACGTTTTTTTTTATATCATGTTTCTCCATATAGATTGCTATTGACGCCTTTCATCGATTTGATACCTAAAAGGATTGAAAACGCCCATAATAGTTTTTTTCGTAATGTCTTCGTTACGTATGCATTTTTTACTTTTTTTTTTGTACGTAAAAAGGTAAAAAAAAACACTCAAATTAGTTTTTTGCGTAATGTTGTTCTGTTTCTCCATAAAAGGGTGTTATTGAATGCATTTTAGTGTTTTGGTACGTAAGTACCTAAAAAAAAAAACACTCAAAAGACACGTTTTCTTTTCCATATGGTGGATTTTCAATGGATTTTGACGTTTTGGTATATAATAATTGGAAAAACACCCAAATACATGTTTTTGGTAATGATGTTGTTTCTCGATATAGCGTCCTATTCATTCGTTGGAACATTTAAGTATCTATGAAGCTCAAAATACACATCTTTTTTTAATGTAATTTCATTTTCCCATATCTTCCTTTACATCCATTTTGGTATTTTTGTACATAACAAACTAAAATACACACAAAATACTTGTTTTTGGTAATGTTATTCTGTTTCTTGAAAAAAAAAAAAAAAAAGAGTCCTTTTAAATGCGTTTAATCATTTTGGTAGGTAAGAAACTGCAAAAGTCATAAGACACATTTTTTGGTAATGTTGGTTTTTATTCTCATAAAGGATGATTTCAATGGTTTTTAGCGTTTTGGTGCCTAGTATGCATAAAAGCACGCAAAAAATTCGATCCTTGGATTGTCGTTTCGTCTCTTTAAAAAATGCTTTTCCATTAATTTTTCTAGGTAACAAATAAAAAAAGCAATCAAAATACACGTTTTTTGGTAAAGTTATACTGGTTCTTAACAAAGGGTTTTCACATGCTTGTCAGTGTTTTGGTACATAATTAGCTTAAAATCGATGGAAAGAGATATTTTTAGTAATACTGTTTTCTTTTATCATATAAGGTGTTTCTAAGCTTTTTTTTTTTATTGTTTTGGTGTCTACAACGCTCATAAACACTAAAGACACGTTTATCGAAATGTCGTTTCTTATACCCATATAGAGTGCTTTGCATGCATTTTGGCGTTTTGATACCTAACTTTGAAATACACTTAAAATACATGTTTTTGTTCATGTTATTGTGTTTCTTCAAATAGAGTGCTATTGATACATTTTATTGCTTTAGTACGTAACTAGACCATGATAAACGTTTTTCGTAATGTCTTTTCGTTTTCCCATATAGGGTACCTTGGATGCATTTTGGCATTTTTGTACGTAACAAGCTCAAAAACACTGAAAATAGTTGTTTTTGGTAATGTTACTCTGTTTCTCCATGAAAGGTGTCAAAGTACACGTTTTTCGCAGTTATTCTGTTTCTCAATATATAATGATATTCGTGCGTTTTATCGTTTTTGTACCTAAGAAGCTCAAAAACATTCATAACACATGTTTCGACTAGTGTCTTTTCCTTTCCTCATAGCTTGTAATTTCCATGCACCTTTCTACGTAAGAAGCCGAAAAACCCTCGAAATCTTGTTTTTGGTTATAATCTGTTTCTTCTAATCAGGGTGTTTTACATATTCTTTCTTTTTTTTTTTTTTGTACGTAAATAGCTCAAAAGCGCTGAAGAGACAATTTTGATGATGTTTTTGTTTTCTCAAGTAGGGTGCTTTCCATCTTTTTTAGTGTTTTGTTGCCTACCACGTTCATAAACACTCAAAAGAGAAGTCTTTTAGAAACGTCGTTTCTTAACCCCATATAGGGTGATTTGCAAGCATTATGGGGATTTGCTATCAAACAATGTGAAATGCACTCAAAACGCTCTTTTTTGGTAATGGTGTTCTGATTCTTCTTATATAGTTTTCGAGTTTTAGTACATAAAAAGCTCAAAAGCACTCAAAATGCTTGTTTATTTTTTTTAATGTACACATTAAACAACCAGTACACATTAAACAACCAAACTCTGGTAGGTACAGGGTACGAGAAAGATTTAGGAGTTATAGTTAGCTCTGAACTCCGCCTAGGGAAACAATGCATAGAAGCCAGAAACAAGGCAAATAGGGTACTAGGGTTCATTTTTAGGAGTGTTAAAAGTAGAGGGCCGGAAGTAATATTAAAGTTATACTTGGCGCTGGTCAGACCTCATCTAGACTACGCTATGCAGTTCTGGTCCCCACATTACAGGAAAGATATAGGTCGATTAGAATCAGGACAGTTAATAAAAATAAATAAAAGTCACGTTTCTAGAAATCTTGTCTCTTTTCCCCATATAGTGAATGTGAAATACACTCAAAATACACGTTTACGGTAATGTTGTTCTATTCCTCCATATAGAGTGGTATTCATCCTTTTTGAGGTTATGTGGATAAGAGGCTCAAAAACACTCATAATAGTCATTTCTCGTAATGCCTTTTCGTTTCCACACGTTGGGTACATTGCATACATTTTGGCGTTTTTCTACATAAAAAGCTCAAAAAACACTTAAAATTTTAGTTTTTAGTAATATTATTCTGTTTCTCCATAAATAGTATTTGGATGCATTTTAGCGTTTCGGTACATAAGTACATCAAAAACACTCACAAGAGATGTTTTATGTATTTTTTCATTCCCTTATAGGATGATTTCCATACCTTTTAGCGTGCTGGTGTACAGCTTTGTCTTAAATACTGAAAAGACACGTTTCTGGAAACTTCCTTTCCTTTCCATATGTAGCTTGGTTTTTAAGAATTTTGCTGTTTTAGTACTTAAGAATGTGAAATACAATGAAAATACACGTTTTTCTTAATGCTTTTCGTTTCCCCATTTCGGGTACTTAGCATTGTTTTTGGCGTTTTTCTACGTAACTAAGACAAAACACTCAAAATATTTATTTTTGATAATGTAACTATGTTTCTCTATAAAGTATGCGTGTATAAAGTAAGCATGCGCTATGGTTTTTGGTAGGTAAGATCAAAAACACTAAAATACATGTTTTTCGTTATGTTGTTATGCATTCCCATACAGGGTGAATTCATGCTTTCTATCGCTTTGGTGTCTAACAGTCAAAAATACTGGAAAAGAAAAGTTTCCGGTAATGTAGATTCGTTTCCATATATATATATATATATATATATATATATATATATATATATATATATATATATATATATATATATATATATATATATATATATATATATATATATATATATATATATATATATATATATTACAAGCATATTCGCGTTTTTGGCACCTAACAATGAAAAAAAAAAAACTCAAAATGCACTTTTTAAAAAATATTTTGTTTCTTCATATATAGTGCTATTCATGTGTTTTAGCGATTTGTCATTTAGGAAACTCAAAACCACTTATAATACTCATTTCTCGCAATGGCATTTTTTCCATTTAGAATACTTTCAATGCATTTTGGCTTTTTCTGTGCGACAAGCTAAACAACAATCAAAAGACTTGCTTTTGGTAATGTTACTCCCGTTCTCCATCATAGGTGTTTTGCATGCGTTTTAGTGTTTTGGTACGTAAGTAGCTCAAATATCCTGAAAAGGCATTGTTTTTAATGTTCTGTTTTCCCGTATAGTTTGCTTTCCATAATTTTTTTTTTTTTTAGCGTTTTGGCGCCTAGCACGCTCATACACACTGAAAAGACACTTTTCTGATAATCTCATTTCCTTCCCCCCAAATATGGTGTTTTGCATGCATAGGAAATACATTAAAATGCAGGTTTTTTTTTTCATATAGAGTGTTATTCATGCGTTTTAACGTTCTGGTATCTAAGAAACGCTCAACACACACGTTTTTTTAATGTCTTTTTATTTCCCCTTATAGGGTATTTTGCATGCACTTGTGCGTTTTTGTACGTAAGCATGTCAAAAATACTCAAGATACTTTTGTTTGGTAATGTTGGCCTCTTACTCCATATAGAGTGGTATTAACACGTTTTTACATTTTGGTACCCAAGGAGCTCAAACTCAATCATAATACATGTTTCTCGTAATGTTTTTTTTTTTTGTTTTATCATTATGTTTCGCCTAATGTCTTTTCGTTTTCCCATATAGGTTACTTTACAAGCATTTTGGAGTTTTCTACTTAACAAGCTAAAAACACTGAGAATACTTGTTTTTCGGTAAAGTTATTATGTGTGTCCACATAATGTTTTTCATGCGTTTTAGTGTTTTGATACGTAAGATTTTTCAAAACACTCAAAAGACACTTTCCGTAATGTTATTTTACTTCATATTTTTGGTGAATTCTATGGTTTTAGCGTTTTGTTATATAACACGCTAAAAACACAAAATCACGTTTCTGATAATGCCGTTTTATTTCCCCATTTTCATTTTTGCAAAATGGCTTTGCATGCATTTTCGCTTTTTGGTAACTTTAAAAAACACTCAAAATACATGTTTTTGGTAATGTTGTTCTTTCTTCATATAGAGCGGTATTCATATTTTTTTTTTCAAACGTAAGAACCTCAGAAACACTCATAGTATATACATGTTTCTGGTAATGTCGTTTTGTTTTCCATTATAGGGTAATTTTCATGGATTTTGGCGTTTTACTACGTAACAAGCTCAAAAATACTCAAAATATACGTTTTTCAGTAAAGTTATGCTGCTTATTCATAAAGAGTGTTTTGCAGGGATTTTAGTGTTTTGGTACATAAGTAGGAAAAAAAAACGTTAAAAAGAGACGTTTTGGATATTTTTTATTTTTTTCCTATATGAAGTGCTTTCCATTTTTTTTAGTGCCTAGAATACTCATAAACATTAAAAAGACACGTTTCTAGAAATTTCTTTTTTCTTTCCCCATGCGTTGCATGCAGTTTGACTTTTTGGTACTTAAAATACACTTTTTGTACTCAAAATACACACTCTTGGTAATGTTCTTATGTTTCTCCATATTGAGTCTTATTTATGAGTTTTATCGTTTTGATGCCTAAGAAGTTGAAAACAATTAATAATGCACGTTTCTCGTAAAGTTTTCTCATATTCATATAGGGTACTTTGCATGCAAAATGCATGCAAAGTACTCTATAAGGATATGAGAAAAGTTTACGAGAAACGTGCATTATTAATTGTTTGTCTACGTAATATGTGAGTGTTTTTGAGCTTGTTACTTGCAAAAACAAAATGAATGTACCTTATATGGGAAAACGAAAAGATAGAAAAAGAAACCTGTATCAAAATGCTCAAAAATAGCTAAAAAATAACGATACAAATTTTTAGTAATGTTATCGTTTTTCAATAAAGATACGTGGTTTTGAGATTTTAGGTACGAAAAAGCAAGAAAAAAAAAATTTAATAGCAGTCTATATATGTTTTTCACAATGATAGGTTCAAAACGCCGAAATGCTTCCAGAAACGTGTTTTTTTTTTTTAGTGTTTATCAGCGTGTTAGACAACAGAACGCTAAAACAGCATGAAAATCATTCAATATGGGAAACGAAAAAAAACATTAGGAAAAAATGTGTCTTTTGAATTACGTATCAAAACCCGAAAAAAAAAATAAAATGAAATAGTAAAAAACGATTTCTTTAGAAGAGTAACATTGCCAAAAAAACAACTATTATAAGTGTTTTTGAGCTTGCTACATAGAAAAAAGCCAAAATGCAGGCAAAGTAACCTACATGGGGAAACGAATAAAGTTTGCAAAAAACGTGTATTATGACTGGTTTTTAGCTTCTTAGATACTAAAACGCTAAGAATCATGAATGTCACTCCATATGTAGAAACAGAACATTATCAAAAGCGTTACTTTGAATGTATTTCATATTCTTAGGTACCAAAACGCCAAAATGCATGGGGAAAGGAAATCAGGAAAGGAAATAAGAATCTCAAAAACACTGATGATAAACGTCTCTGATAATATTGTTTTATTTAATTATATATGATACTTTATATGTTTTTTTTTTTTTCGCCGTTTCTGTACCTAATAAGCTAAAAAATAAAGATACAAATTTTTGGTAATGTTATTGTTTTTCAATAAAGGTTGTTTTAGTATTTTGATACGTAAGATGCTCCTAAACACCCAAAAGACTTTCTTTTGGTAATATTGTTTTGTATTCCAGTATAGGGTGCTTTCCATGTATTTTAGCGTTTTGATGTCTAAAACGCTCATAAACATTAAAAAAGACACGTCTCTGGTAATAAAAAAAGCCATTACTATTAACGTGTATTATGAGTGTTCTTCAGCATATTAGGTAATAAAATGCGAAAACGTGTTGTTACCACTCTATATTTAGAAACTGAAGAACATTGCCAAAAAAAAAATGTAAATTGAGTGTTTTTCACATTGATAGATACCAAAACGACAAAATGCATAGGAAAAAGCCGTTTATACTGAAAAAAAAAAAAAACGAAACGACATTTCAAGAAACGTATCTTTTGCGTGTTTTTGTGGTTCTTAGACCCCAAAACGGTAAAAAGCATGGAAAGTGCCATATATGTAAGTAGAAAACATTACCAAAAACGTGTCAAGTTTTTCTCAGCTTACACACCAAAACACTAAAACGTATGCAAAAACACCCAATTATGGAGAAAATGTACGAAAACGCTAAAACGCCTGGAAAGTACACTTTAAGCAGAAAGAATATTACCAAAAACAAATATTTTTATTGTTTTGAGCTTGTTACGTAAAAAAACGCAAAAATGCTTGCAAATTAAACGAAAACACATTACAAGAAACGTATATTATTAGTGTTTTTGAGCTTCTTTATTACCAAAATTCTAAAACTCATAACTCTCTATATGGAGAAACATATCAACATTACCAAAAACTTGTATTTTGTGTGAATTCCTCAATGATAGGTGCCAAAACACCCTACATGTTAAAAGGAAACGAGATTTCCAGGGAAGTGTCTTTTTCGTGTTTATGAGCGTAATAAGCACCAAAACACTGAAAAGCATGAAAAGCACCTTATGTGAGGAAACAAAACATTACCAAAATGTCTCTTTTCAGAGTTTTTGAGCTGTTTACGTACCAAAACGCTAAAACGCATGGAAAACAAGTTTATTGATTTTTTTTTTTTATCTTGGTGCCTAAAACGTAAATAACACCGGAAAGGCATGTATCTAGAAATGTTGTACCGTTTCCCCATATTTCCCCCACATTCTGTATTTTCATATTGAGTGCGATTCATGCGTTTTAGGATTCTGGTACATAAGAATCTCAAAAACACTGATAATAAACGTCTCTGATAATGTTGTTTTATTTAATTATATATGGTACTTTATATGTTTTTTTTGTTTTTTTTTGCCGTTTCTGTACGTAATAAGCTAAAAAAAATAAATATACAAATTTTTGGTAATGTTATTGTTTTTCAATAAAGGTTGTTTTACACGTGTTTTAGTATTTTGATACGTAAGATGCTCCTAAACACCCAAAAGACTTTTCCTTTGGTAATATTGTTTTGTATTCCAGTATAGGGTGCTTTCCATGTATTTTAGCGTTTTGATGTCTAAAACGCTCAAAAACATTAAAAAAGACACGTCTCTGGTAATGTCGTTTCGTTTCCCCATGTGCAGTGCTCTTTATGCATTTTGGCGTTTTGATACCTAACATTATGAAAAACACTAAAAATACACATTTTGGTAATATTGTTCTGTTTCTCCATACAAATTGTTTTCACGCGTTTTTGTCTTTTGAAATCTAAGAAGCTGAAAAACACTCATAATACCCGTTCCCGATTATATCATTTATTTTGACGTTACCTAAGAACCTAAAAAAAATATTCAAAACTTTTTTGCTGATGTTATTGTTTCCCCATAAAAAGTATTTTGTATTGTGAAAATACTCGAAATACACATTTTGGTAAAGTTCTTTATCTACATATAGAATGCTATTCATATCTTTTAAAGTTTTGATACCTAAGAAGCTTAAACACACTTGAAATGCAGAATTCTCGTAATCTCTTTTAGTTTCCCCATTTTGGGTACTTTCCATGGATTTTTGATGATGAAAACACTCTTAATAACTGTTTTTGGTAACGTTATTCTCTTTCTCCAGAAAGTGAGTTTTTACAGGAATTTTAGCGTATTAGTACGGAAGTAGCTCAAAACACTCAGAAAAACCGTTGTTGTTTTTTTTTGTTTTTGTTTTTTTTTTGTTTCCCTGTATAGAGAGTTTTCCATGCTTTAGAGCGTTTTGGTGCCTAACGCGTTTATGAACACTCAAAAGACACGTTTTGGTATTGTTTTGGCGTTTTGGTACCCAAAGATGTGAAGTACGCTGAAAATAAACCTTTTTATTAATGTTATAATGTTTCTTCATATAAAATGCTATTCATACGTTTTAGTGTTTTACCTTAAAAACACTCATAATACACGTATCTAGTAATGTCCTTTCATTTCCCCATTTAAGGTACATTGCCTGCATTTTGCATTAAAAACATTTGTTTTTCGTAATGTTATTATCTTGTCCCTAAGGAGTGCTTAAAAAATATATCAAAAGATACATTTTTTTTTTTTATATCTCGTTTCCTGACCCCATATAAGATGTTTTTCATGCATTTTGGCATTTTAGTATCTAACAGAGTGAAATACATTTAAAATACACGGTTCTTATGATGTTCTGTTTTCCTTTTTTATTTTTTCTTACATATAGACTCAAGCGTTTTCGTGTTTTAGCACCTAGGAAGATCAGAAACACTCATAATGCACGATTTTTTTTTATAATGTCTTCGTTTTCTCATATAGAAGTACGTTTTTGACGTTTTTGTACTTAAGCTTAAAAGCACACAAAATACCTGTTTATTGTCTTACTCCATATAAAGTGTTTTGCATGCATATGGTTCGGTACGTGAGTAGTTCAAAACACTGAAAAATCACTTTTTTTTTTCTTTTTTTTTCATATAGGGTGCTTTAGATGCTATTTAGCGTTTTGGTACCTTACACGCTCATTAACACTCAAACGACTAGTTTCTTGAAATCTAGTTTCCTTTCCCCATAGAGGGTGCTTTGCATGTATTTTTTTTTGCATTTTTATACCTAACAACGTTAAATATACTCAAAATACATGTTTTGGTTAATGTGGTTATGTTTCTCTGTATAGTAAACTATTCATGTCTTTTAACGTTTTGTTACCTAAGAAGCTCAAAAACTCTCATACGAGTAATACTTGTTTCTCGTAATGTCTTTTCGTTTCCCCATATAGGGTACTTGGCATGCATTTTAGCGATTTTGTACGTAATAAGTTAAAAACTCTAAAAATAATTGTTTTTGATAATGTTATTGTATTTCTCCATTAAGTGTGTTTTGTATGCCATTTAGCGTTTTGTTACATAAGAATTTCATAAACAGTAAAAAAACAATTTTTTTCGTAATATTTTGTATACCTATACACGGAAAAATTCCATGTTTTTTTTAGCTTTTTGTGCCTAAAACTCTCAAAAACTCTCAAAAGACAAGTTTCTTGCAATGTCTTTTTTTTCCCAATATAGTGGAATTTGCATGCATTTTGGCTTTTTTGCACCTAATAACGTGGAAACACTTAAAATTCACGTTTTTGGTAATATTCTGTTCCTCCATATAGAGAGCTATTTATACGTTTTAGCGTTTTGATTCCTGAGAAGTTCAAAAAAATTCATAATACATGTTTCTCGTAGTGTATTTTCGTTTCTCCATACATTTTGGCGTTTTCCTAAGCCAAAATGTATGGAACGTATCTAAGAAGATCCGAAACACTCAAAATATTTCTTTTGAGTAATCTTTGTTTCTTCATAAAAGGTGTTTTGCATGCGTTTTAGCGTTTTGGTACGTAAACAGCTCAAAAACTCTGAAAAGAGACGTTTTTGGTAATGATTTGTTTTCTCTCATAAGGTGCTTTTCATGCTTTTCAGTGTTTTGGTGCTTATTACGCTCATAAACACGAAAAAGACACTTTCCTGGAAATCTTGTTTCCTTTCAACATGTAGGGTGTTTTGTCACCTATCATTGAGGAATTCACACAAAATACAAGCTTTTGGTAATGTTGATATGTTTCTCCATATAGAGAGTTATGGGTTTTAGAATTTTGGTAATAAAGAAGCTCAAAAACACTAATAATATACGCTTCTTGTAATGTGTTTTCGTTTAATTTGCAAGCATTTTTGCGTTTTTTTACATAACAAGCTCAAAACAATAAAAATATTTGTTTTTGGTAATATCATTATGTTTCTGCATAAAGTGTACTTTCCAGGCGTTTTAGCGTTTTCGTACATTTTCTCCATAAATGGGTGTTTTTGCATACGTTTTAGTGTTTTGGTGTGTAAGCTGAGGAAAACTCGACACGTTTTTGGTAATGTTTTCTACTTACATATATGGCACTTTCCATGCTTTTTACCGTTTTGGTGTCTAAGAACCACAAAAACACGCAAAAGATACGTTTCTTGAAATGTCGTTTCGTTTTTTTTTTTCAGTATAAACGGCTTTTTCCTATGCATTTTGTCGTTTTGGTATCTATCAATGTGAAAAACTCAATTTACATTTTTTTTGGCAATGTTCTTCAGTTTCTAAATATAGAGTGGTAACAACGTGTTTTCGTGTTTTATTACCTAATATGCTGAAGAACACTCATAATACACGTTAATAGTAATGGCTTTTTTTTTCTCTCCATATTGAGTATTTTGTATTTGCAGCAATTTTCTACGTAAAAAGCTGAAAGCACTCTAAATACTTGTTTTTGATAATGTTATTATATTTCTTTATAAAGTGTGTTTTCCATGAGTTTTCCTGTTTTGGTACGTAAGAAGTACCAAAACTCTCAAAAGAAACGTTTTTCGTAATGTTTGTTTATTCGCATACAGAATTACTTCCATGCTTTTTAGCGTTTTGGTGCCCAACACGCTCAACAACACTCGAATCACACATATCTGGTAATGTAATTTCCTTTCCCTATATAGAGTGCTATGAATGTGTTTTGGTGTTTTGGTACCTAACAATGTAAAAAAAAAAAAAAAATCAATCAAGACAGACGTTTTTAGTAATATTCTTTTTTTCTTCATACAGAGTGCTATTCACGCGTTTTAGAGTTTTGGTACCTATTAAGCTCGAAAACACTCAATATATATTTCTTGTAACATCCTTTGTTTCCCCATATAGGGTGCTTTGCACTCATTTTGGCGTTTTGGTAATGTCATTTTATTTCCCTAAATAGAGTTCTTTAATTCCATTTTGACGTTTTGGTTGATAAAGATGTAAAAAAAATAAATTAATTATTTAATTAATAAAAAAAAAAACTGACGTTTTTGGTAGTTATTCTGTTTATCCACATAAAGTGCTATTCACGCTTTATAGCGTTTTGGTACATAAGAACCTCAGAAACACATATGATACACGCTTCTTGTAATATCGTTTCGTTTCCCATTTAGCGGACTTTGCATGCATTTTATAGTTTTTGTACGGTACAATTTCAAAAAACATTGAAACTATGCGTTTTTCGTTAATATTGTTGTTTCCCCGTAAAGAGTGTTTTGTATGCAATTTAGCGTTTTGATACGTAAGAAGCTGAAAAACAGTGTAAAAACATGTCTTTTTAAAAATGTTGCTATGTATTCCAATATAGGATCTTTTCCATGCATTTTAACGTTTTCGTGACTAAAACGCTGAGAACACTGAGATCTCGTTTGGTCTCCTCATATAAACAACGATGCATGGATTTTTCGCGTTTTCGCATCTAACAAAGTAAAATAAATAAATAAATAAATAAATAAATAAATAAAAACTCAAAACACGTTTTTGGTAAATTTTTTTTTTCTGTTTCTACATATAGAGTGCTATTTACGCGTTTTATGCATTTTGTTACCTAAGGAAGTCAATAACATTTATAATACACGGTTTTTGGTAATACGATTTTTGTATCACAATATAGGGTTCTTTGCATGGATTTTCGCGTTTTTGTGTTAGTAGCTAAAAACACTAAATCCACGGTTTTGATAGTTATTCTGTTTCTTCATATAGGGTGTTTTGCGAGCGTTTTTGCTTTTTCGTATGGAAATCTTATAAACAATGAAAAGACACGTTTTTGGTTATGTATTCCCATATAAAGATATATCCATGTTTTTTTTTTTTTAGTTTTTTGGTGCCTAACACGCTCAAAAACACTCAAAAGACACGTTTCTCGTAATTTCATTTCGTTTACCGATATAGAGTGCTTTGCATATTTTCTGGTCTTTTAGTAACTAGCAACGTGAAAAGCACTATAAATAAACCTCTTTTTTTCCCATTTAGAGTGTCATTTTACGCTCTGTAGAGTTTTGGTACCAAAGATCAAAAACCCTTACAATTCACGTTTATCGTAATGTTATTTTATTTCCCCATAAAGAGTACTTTGCATGTATTCTGGTGTTTTAGTACCTAACAATAAAAAAAAAAAACTCTAAACAGACTTTTTTGGCAAAGTTGTTCTGTTACTCTATATAAAATACCATATACAGTGTAAGTGTTTTAGCGTTTTAGTACCTAAGACATTCAGAAACGCGTATAAGACCAATTCTTGTAATATCGTTTCGTTTCCCATATCTTTCTTTGCTTTCATATTGGTGTTTTTGTAAGAAGCTCAAAATACGTTTTTTGGTAATATTTTTTTTTTTTCTGTAAAAGGTGTTTTTGCATGCATTTTAGCGTTTTGGTACGTAATAGGCTCAAAAACACTCAAAAGACACGTTTTTGGTTAAGTTTTGTATTCCACTATATGGTTCTTTTTTTTTATACATTTTTTTTTATCGTTTTGGTGCCTAAAACGCAGGAAAAAAAAAAAAAACACTGAAATGGCACGTTTCTCTTAATGTCGTTGTTTCAACATATATCGTGCTTTGCATGCATTTTGACGTTTTCGTGTGTAACAAGCTTAAATGTTTCTCCAAACAGGGTGTTTTCCTTGCGTATTAGCGTTTTGGTACGTAAGAAGTTCAAGAAACATTAAAAAGACATGATTTTCTTATTGTATCTTGTATTTCCATATAAGACGATTTCCATGCTTTCTAGCGATTTTGGAGTCTATCACGCTCAAAAAAAAAAAAACGCGTTTTTGGGAATTCAGTTTTGTTTCCCCATATAGGGGATTTGCATGCACTTTAGAGTTTTAGTACTTAATAATGTGAAAAGCAGTCTCATAAACACTTAAAAGACACGTTTCTGGATATGTCATTTACCTTCCCTGTGTGCATTTTGGTGTTTTGATGACTATCAAATAAACAGAAAATTACGTTCCTAGTAATATTGTTCTGTTTTTCCATATTGAGTGATTTTCATGCGTTTTAATGTTTTGTCACCTAAGAAGCTGAAAAACATTCATAAATTATCTTTCTCGTATTGTCTTTTCCTTTCACTAATATTATATGGTTCTTTGTATTCATTTTGGCGTTTTTTTTTCTAAGTAACAAGCTCAATAACACTCAAAATACTTGTTTTTTGGTAAAGTTATTCGTTTCCTCCATAAAGATTGTTTTGCATGCGTTTTTAGCGTTATTTTGCACACAAAGGACACGTTTTTAGTAATTTCGTTTATATATACATACATACATATATATATATATATATATATATATATATATATATATATATATATATATATATATATATATATATATATATATATATATATATATATATATATATATATATATATATATATATATATATATATATATATATATATATATATATATATATATATATATATATATATATATATATATATATATATATATATATATATATATATATATATATATAAAATGAGACTTCCATACCTTTTTTCTAGCTTTATAGTGTTTAACTGGCTCATAAACAATACACAGACTCTTTCTGGAAATCTCGTTTCCTTTCTTCATAAAGGTGCTTTGCATGTTTTTTATTTTAATATTTTTCTAAGTAACAAGATAAAAAAAAACACTAATTTATTATGTAAAACATAATGTTTGTTTTACGTGGTCATTCTGTTTTTTTCCATGAAGGGTGTTTTTCACGAGTTTTAGCGTTTTGGTGCGTTTTCTCGGAAATGTTTTCTTTACCATATAGAATGATTTCCATGCTTTTTAACGTTTTGGTGCATAGCACGCCCATAAACATTCAAGAGACACATTTTTGGAAATCTTGTTTCCATTCCCCGTATAATGTGCTTTTCAGGCATTTTTATGTTTTAGTACTTAACAATGTGAAATACACTTAAAAAAAAAACACGTTATACAGTGCTATTCAAGCGCTTTAGTGTTTTAGTATCTAAGAATATAAAAAAAAAATCATAATACATGTTTTTCGCAATAAACCTTCGTTTATTTATTATTTATTTCGAACTTTCCATGGATTTTGGCGTTCTTGTACGTTACAATCTAAAATATAAAAAAAAAAAACACTCAAAACACTTGTTTTTGGTAATGTCATTCTTTTTTTTTCCACGTAAACAGCTAAAAACTTTCAAATGAGATATTTTTGGAAAAAGATATTTTCTTTCCCCATAAAGGGTGTTCTACATGATTTGTAGCGTTTTCGTACCTAATTCGCTCATAAACAATAAAGAGTTACCTTTTTTTTTTTTAATAACGTTTATTTTCCCCATATAGGATGCTTTGTAAGGATTTTGCTGTTTTGGTACCTAAGAATGTGAAATACTCTTACAATACACGTTTTTGGTAATGTTATTTTTCTCTATTTGAAGTGCTATTCAAACGAATTAACTTTTTAGTACCTAAGAAAGTCAAAAGCACTCATAATACACGTTTCTCGTTATGTGCTTTCGTTTCCCCATATAGGATACTTTCCATGTATTTTGGCGTTTTGTATGTAACAAGCCCTAAATACTAAAAATACCTGTTTTTGGTAATGTTATTCTCTTTCTCCGTAAAAGGTGTTTTCAATACGTTTTAGCGTTTGGTTCGTAAAGACCTGAAAAACACTGAAAAGACACCTTCTTGGTGATGTTTCCCATTCACATATAGGGTGCTTTCCATGCCTTTTAACTTTTTAGTACATAATTTGCATAAAAACACTCAAAAGATACGTTTCTAGAAATGTCATTTCCTTAAGCCATATCTTTTAATGCATTTTGGCAATTTGATGCCTAACAATGTGAAAAAAAAAATAAATAAATTATGCGTTGTTGGTAATTTTGATGTGTTTCTCCATAAAGAGTGATATGCGTTTTCTCATTTGGTACCAAAAAAAAAAATAAAGCTTAAAAACATTAAAAATAAAAGTTCTTCGTAATGTCTTTTCTTTTCCCATATAAGGTATTTAGCTTAAAAAAAAAAATACAAAAACACTCAAAATGAAAGTGTTTTATAAGGTTGTTTTGTTTCCCTAATATAGGGTGCTTTCCATGCTTTTTAGCGTTTTGGTGCCTAACACGATCATAAATTCTTAAATGACAAGTTTCTGGAGATGTCATTTATTTTTCCCATATAGTGTGCTTTGCATGCATTTTGGCGTTTCTGTGCCTAACATTATATGTGGCTACAAATATTCAGTTTCTCCATATAGAGTGCTGTTCATGCACTTGAGCCTTTTGGTACCAAAGAATCTCAAAAACACTCACAATACCCATATAGGGTATATTGTTTGTGAGCGAGTTAAACACTAAAACACTAAAAAGTATGGAAGCCTCACTATATGGAAACAAGAAAAATGAAATTTCTAAAAACATGTCCTTTGTATGCTTTTTTTTTTGGGGGGAGATCGTTTTTTGTACATAACAATTCTTAAGATAGATCTTATTGGTAATGTTAAACTATTTCTCTAAAAAGCTTGTTTTTGCATGCGTTTTAGGGTTTTCATACGAAAACGCAGAAAAAACACTCAAAATAAACGTTTTTGGTAAAGTTGTTCCCTATATTCCCATATAGGCTGCTTTCAATGCTTTTTAGCATTTTGGTGGTTAACACGCACTAAAATACGCAAAAGATACGTTTTTTGGAATGTCGTTGTTTCCCTATATAATGGGCATTCTATGGATTTTGGCGTTTTGTTATCTACCAATGTGAAAAAAAAACTAAAATACACGTTTTTAGAAATGTTGATTTTCTTCTCAATATAGAGTGGTATTAACGAATTTTCACGAATCATTTCAAAAAACGCTCAAAACACTAATTTCTTCGTAATGTCTTTTCCTTTCCCCATATAGGTTAGAGTGCATTTTTTTTCTGCGTAACAAGCTCAAAATATTTGAAAATAATTGTTTTGGTTATGTCATACAGTTTCCCCAAAAAGTGTGTTTTGCATGCACACAGCGTTTTGGTGCGTAAGAAGTTCAAAACACTCAAAAGACACGTTTTTCATAATGGTGTTTTTGCGTTCCCTTATAGGGTGAATTCCATTCTTTTTAGCGTTTTAGAGCATAACACACTGAAAAAAACACTCAAAAGAAACATTTCTGGTAGTCATTTTTTTTCCCCATGCATCTTCGCGTTTTGTTATCTAACGCTGTGAAAAACACTCAAAACACATACTTTTCGTTTGTTACCTAAAAAGCTAAAAAAAAAAAAAAAAACACATAATACACGTTTTCCGTAATGTGTTTTCGTTCTCATATATATATATATATATATATATATATATATATATATATATATATATATATATATATATATATATATATATATATATATATATATATATATATATATATATATATATATATATATATATATATATATATATATATATATATATATATATATATATATATATATATATATATATATATATATATATATATATATATATATATATATATATATATATATATATATATATATATACATATATATACATAATACACGTTATATACGGGGAAATGAAACAAGATTTCCAAAAACATGTCTTTTAAGTGTTTATGAGCGTGCTAGTCATGAAAACGCTAAAAAGCATAGAAAGCACCCTATATGGGAAAACAAAATATTCACTAAAACGTCACACTTTATTGTTTTCAGTTTCTTACGTACCAAAACGCAAAAACGTATGCAAACCAATTTATGATAAAACAGAATAACATTGACAAAAACAAGAATTATGTGTTTTTCAAATTGTTGCGTAGATAAACGCAAAAAAATAAAAATACTTGGAAAGTATCATATATATATATATATATATATATATATATATATATATATATATATATATATATATATATATATATATATATATATATATATATATATATATATATATATATATATATATATATATATATATATATATATATATATATATATATATATATATATATATATATATATATATATATATATATATATATATATATATATATATATATATATATATATATATATATATATATATATATATATATATATATATATATATATATATATATATATATATATATATATATATATATATATATATATATATATATATATATATATATATATATATATATATATATATATATATATATATGATACTTTCCAAGTATTTTTATTTTTTTGCGTTTATCTACGCAACAATTTGAAAAACACATAATTCTTGTTTTTGTCAATGTTATTCTGTTTTATCATAAATTGGTTTGCATACGTTTTTGCGTTTTGGTACGTAAGAAACTGAAAACAATAAAGTGTGACGTTTTAGTGAATATTTTGTTTTCCCATATAGGGTGCTTTCTATGCTTTTTAGCGTTTTCATGACTAGCACGCTCATAAACACTTAAAAGACATGTTTTTGGAAATCTTGTTTCATTTCCCCGTATGGGATGCTCTATGCGTATTTTGGCGTTTTGTTACCTAAGAATGTAAAACACTCAAAATACACGTTTTTCTTAAAATAATACTGTTTCTTCATTAAGAGTTCATTGCATGCGTTTCAGCTTTTTGGTACTTAAGGAGCTCGAAAACATTGAAAAGATACGTTTTTTGGTAATATTATTTTGTTTTCCCATTGGGGTGCTTTCCATGTTTTTTTTTTTTTTTATCATTTTGGTGCATAGCACGCTCATAAACGCTGAAAAGACACGTTACTGGAAATGTCATTTCTTTTCCTTATATAGGGTGCTTTGCATGTATTTTAGCGTTTTGGTACCTAAAGATGTGAAATACACTTAAAATACACGTTTTTGATAATGTTCTGTTTCTCCGTATATAGCGCTTTCCATTCCTTTTAGTGTTTTTGAAAAAAGCTCAAAAACACTCATAACACACGTTCTATTAAATGTCTTTTCGTTTTCTTATATAGGGTACTTTCCATGCATTCTGGCATTTTTGTACGTAAGAACTTCAAAAATCTTCAAAATACTTATTTTATCGTAATGTTATTCTGTCTCCATAAAGAATGTTTTCCATTCTTTTTTTTTTGTGTGTGTGTGTGTTTTGGTATGTAAGTAATTCAAAAACACTGAAAACACACGATTTTTGGTAATGTTTTCTTTTCCATGCTCTTTTCTTTATTCCTGGGACACTCAAAAATTCTCAAAAGAAACGTTTCTGGAAATGCTTTCTCTCCACATAGTTTGTGTTTTTCATGCATTTTGGTGTTATGGCACCTAAAAGTGTGAAAACAGTCAGACTACACGTCTTTCACAGTGTTCTGTTTCTCCATATAGAGTGCTAATGATGCGTTTAAGCGCTTTGGTGGCTATAAACCTCAAAAAAAAAACACCTATAATACACATTTCTCGTAATGTATTTTCGTTTCCCCATATGGAGTACTTTGTATGCATTTTTGCGTTTATGTATGTAACAAGCTCAAAAACACTCAAAATACTTGTTTTTATTAATGTTGCTCTGTTTTTTTTATATTTTTTTATGCAGTGTTATTAATGCGATTTCGCGTTTTAGTACAAAACATTCATAATACACGTTCCTCGTAATGTCTTTTTCTTTCCCTATATAGGTTACTTTGCATGCATTTTGCTGTTTTCCTACTTAAGAAGCTCAACGACACTTGCTTTTGTAATGTTATTCTTTTTCTCCATGAAGTGTGTTTTGCATGCATTTTAGTGTTTTGTTCATAAGAAGTTAAAAAAACACTCAAAAGACACGTTTTTCGTAATGTTCTCTATTCCTAGATACGGTGAATTTTATGCATTTTATCGTCTTGGTGCCTAACACGAAGAAAACACGGAAAAGACTCGTTACTGGTATTTTTTTTTTCCTTTTCCTCTATAGGAGGCTTCGAATGCATTTTGCCGTTTTGGTTCCTAAAATGTAAAATACACTCAAAATACACGTTTTTGGCAATATTGTTCTGTTCTTCCATATAGAGTGCTATTCATGCGTTTTAACGTTTTCTGTCAAAGAAGCTGAAAAAAAAAACATTTATACGTTTCTCGTAATGTCTTTTTGTTTCCCCATATACCGTACTTTGCATGCATTTTGGCGTTTTTATACGTAACAAGCTCTAAAATATTCAAAAGACTTTTTTATTTGCTAAATTTATTTTGTTTCTCTATGAAGAGTGTTTTGCATACGCTTTAGCCTTTTTATACGTAGACATCTCAAAAACATGCAAACGACACGTTTTTTTTTCTTTTTTTTTTTATGAAGTTGATTTGTTTCCCCATATATGCTTTTCATGCTTTTTAGCGTTTGAAAAAAAACAACAACATTTTTTCTACACACACAAATATTCAAAAGCCACGTTTCTAGAAATCTTGTTTCTTTTCTTCATATAGTGAATGTGAAATACACTCAAAATACACGTTAACGGTAATGTTGTTCTGTTTCTCCATATAGAGTGTTATTCATCCGTTTTTTTTGTATTTATATACATTAGAGGATAAAAAACATAATACTCGTTTTTCATAATGTCTTTTCATTTCCACACGGCGTTTTGGCGATTTTCTACGTAACAAGCTCAAATAAACACTTAATTTTTTTTTGTTTTTGGTAATGTTCTATTTCCTGATAAACATAATTTGGATTCATTCTAGCGTTTTGCTTCGTAAGTACCTCAAAATCACTCAAAATAGACGTTTTATTTATTTATTTTTTTCTTTTTTCATTCCCATTTAGGATGATTTCCAAACTTTTTAGCGTTGTTGTGTATAGCATTGTCTTAAATATTGAAAAAAAAAATTTTTCTGGAAATTTCCTTTCCTTTCCATATGTTGCTTGCTTTTTATTAATTTTGCCGTTTTAGTACTTAAGAATGTGAAATACAATTAAAAATGCACGCTTTTCTTAATGTTTTTTCTTTCTCCATTAAGATTATTATTTTGCATGGGTTTTGGCGTTTTTCTACGTAACAAGCTCAAAATACTTCTTCAAAATATTTATTTTTTTGGTAATGTTATTATGTTTCTCTATAAGTATGTTTTGCATGCGCTATGCTTTTTAATACGTAAGAAGATAAAAAACAAATGCATGTTTTTCGCAATGTTTTATGCATTCCCAAAAAGGGTGAATTCATGCTTTCTATAGCTTTGGTGCCTAACGGTCAAAAATACTGAAAAAAAAACGCTTTACGTAATGTCGATTCTTTTCTGTATATAGGAGGCATTAGAAGCATATTCGCGTTTTGACACCTAACAATGTGAAAAACACCCAAAATGCACTTTTATTTTTAAATGATGTTTCTTCATATATAATGCTATTCATGGGTTTTAGTGTTTTGGTATCTAAGAAACTCAAAACTACTTATAATACACGTTTCTCGAAATGTTTTTCCATATAGGATACTTTCAATGCATTTTGGCATTTCTCTGTGCAACATGTTAAAAAAAAAACAATAAAAAGACTTTTATTTGGTAATGTTATTCCCGTTCCACATCATGGGTGTTTCACATGCGTTTTAGTATTTTGGTACTTGAGTAGCTTAAATACACTCGAAAGACTATTTTTCATTTTTTTTTTTTTTTTTTTGTCAGTATACAATGGTATTCATGTTTTAGCGCTTTGGTATCTAAGAAGCTGAGCAACACTCATAATACACGCTTCTATTCATATCGTTTTGTTTCCCATACTGGGAACTTTGCATGTATTTTTAGTGTTTAGGTAGGTAACAAGCTCAAAGACACTCAAAAACACGTTTTTCATAAAGTTCTGTTGATCAGTAAAGGGTGTTTTGGATGATGATTTTAGCGTTTTGGTATGTAAAGAATCTAAAAGCACTCAAAAGACATTGTTTTCCTACACACACAGAGTGTTTTCCATGTTTTTTTTTTTTTTTTTTTGCCAAAAACTCATAAAAACCGAATAGACACGTCTCATGTAATGTCATCTCTTGTGCTTTCCATGCATTTTGGCGTTTTGGTACCTAACAAGATGAAAAACACTAATAATACATGTGTTCTTAATATTTTTCAGTTTCTTCAGAAAGGGTGTTTTCTATGCGTTTCATCGTTTTTTTTTTTTTTTTATGTATGGATCTCAAAAAAAAACAATTAAAAAACATGATTTTGATAAAATTGTTTTGGTTTTCATTATAGGGATTTTCCATGTTTTTTTTTTTAGCGTTTTAGTACGTATGAAGCTGAAAAATACTCAAAAAACACGTTTTTGGTAATGTTTTCTTTTCCCATAAATGGTGCTTTACATCATTTTATCGTTTTGATACCTAAAAAGCCCTTAAAAACTCATATTACACGTTTTTATCATTGTAGTTATAATTGTTCCTTTAGTGTGCCACTTACACATTTTTTTTTTTTCAAAAGCACAAAATCCTTCAAGATACCCGTTTTTAGCATTGTTGTTCTTATTCTTCTTAAAGGGAGGTTTGCATACATTTTTTTGCATTTTGTTCCGTTACATTGTTGCAGTATATACGTTTTTGGTAATGTTCTGTTTCTCTATACAGAGTGTTCTTTATGTCTTTTAGCGTTTTGGATGCATGTTTACCATTTTGATACCTAAGAAATTCATGTTTACCGTTTTGATACCCAAGAAGTTCAAAAACACCCAAAAAAACACGTTTTAGAAAAAGTTATTTTGTTTTTCCATATGGGTTCTTTTTCATGCTCTTTAGCGTTTTGATGCCTAATACGCTCACAAACACCAAAATGACACTTTTATGGTCATATCGTCTTTTTACCCCTTATGGGGTCCTTTGCATTCTTTTTGTCGTTCACTTTCTCCACAAAGAGTATTTCGTATGTTTTTTGGCGTTCTTGTACAAAAGAAGCTTAAAAAAACACAAAACAATACCACTTTATATGAATAAACAGAACAATATTAAAAAAACGTGTATTATGAGTGATTACCATCATGGTAGAGAGTAGAACGCCAAAATGCATGGAGGGCACCGTATAAGAATCAGAATAACATTATTAAAACGAGAAATATGATTGTTTTTGTGCTTGTTAGGTACTAACACATAAAATCGCATGCAAAGCAACCTTCATGGGTAAAGGAAAGAACATTATGAAAAACGTGTATTTAGATTGCTTTTCAGCTTCTTACATACCAAAAACCTAAAAAGCATTTTAAAAAAACACGCTGTATCGAAAAACAAAATTTTAGCAAAAAAAAGTGTCTTTATAGTGTTTTTGAGATTCTCACGTATAAAAATCCTAGAACGCATATAAAACACCCTTTCTGGAGAAACAGAACAATATTAACAAAAACCGTGTGTTTTAAATATTTTTGAGCTTGGTAGTTAGCAAAACACCAAATTGCATGCTCTGCATATATATGTAGTAACAAAATTACATAACCAGAAACGTTTAATTTGTTTATTTATAAGAGTATTTGGCACCGAAACGCTAAAAAGCTTAAAAAACAAAACAACATTATCGAAAACGTTTTAGATGTTGTTTTGTTTTCCAAAAGAGAGTTTTTCATACATTTTAGTGTTTTGGTACGTAAGAAGCTAAAAAGCATTCAAATACACGTTTTTTTTTTTTTTGTAATATCGTTTTCTTTTCCCATGAAAGGTGCTTTCCATGCACTTTAGCGTTTTGTAAGTTTTCAGCTTGTTAAGCTGAAAACACTCATCTTACACGTTTTCAGGAATGTAGTTCTCATTCTTCTTAAAGGGTGCTTTGTATACATTTTGGTGCTTTGGTCCATAAGTTGGTTGGTAATCGTTCATAACACACTTTATTGGTAATGTTGTTCTGTTTATCCATATACAATGATACTAATGTGTTTGAGCGTTTTGGTAGCTAAGAAGATGAAAAACCTTCATTACACATTTCTGAAGATATCGTTTCGTTTCCCATTATGGGTATTTTGCATCCATTTTTAGCTTATTGGTACCAAACAAGCTCAAAGACACTCATAACACGTTTTTTTTGTCATAATGTTGTTGTCTTCGTAAATTTTTTTTTTGTTTTTGTTTTTGCGCTTTGGTACGTAAATAAGCTCAAAACAATCTAAAGACACATTTTCGGTATTTTTTTTTTTCCTATATAGGCTGTTTTCCATGCTTTTTAGCGTTTTGGTGGTTAATACGCTCATAAATTCCCAAATGGCACTTTCTGGTAATCTCGTCTCTTTACTCGATATAAATTGATTTTCATGCATTTTTTTTTTTATCTTATGGTACTTAACAAGATGAAAATAAATAAATAGATTAATAAAACACACGATTTTATTAATATTGTTCTGTTTCTCCAGGAAAGGTGATTCATAGAATTTTAGCGTGTTTGTACATGACAAGTTCAAAAGTACTCAAAAGACATGATATTTCCGAAGTTGTTCTGTTTTCCAGTATAGCATGTTTTCAATGTTTTTTTTTTTTTTTGCTAGGTAAGAAGCTGAAAAGCACTAAAAAGACATTTTTTTTTAAAATTATGTTTTCTATTCCTATATAGGGTACTTTTCATGCACTATAACGTTTTGGAACATGACAGGCCCCCCCAAAAAAAAACTCATGTTACAAGTTTTTAGCATTTTTGTTCAGATTCTCCTCATAGGGTGATTTGTATCTATTTTGGCGTTTTGGTCCCTAACATGATGATAATCACTCATAATAGACACTTCTTGTAATGTCTTTCTCTTTCTCCATATAGAGAGCTATTCATATGTGTTAGCTTTTTGGTAGCTAAGAAGATGAAAAAAAAAACACTCATAATATATGTTTTTGTTAATATAATTTCCTTTTCGATAATGGGTTCTTTCCGTCCATTTTTAGCGTTTTGGTACTTAAAAAGCTCAAAAAAACTCAAAAGACATGTTTTTGATAATTTATTGTTTTCCCATATTGTATATTTCCCGTTCTTTTTTAGCGTTTTGGTACCTAACAAGTCCAAAAATACTTATCTTACATGTTTTTACCAATGTTGTTCTCATTTTTCTTATAGGATGATCTGTATGCTTTTTGGTGTTTATGTCCATTACATTGTCGTAATTGCTCATGAAAGCACCCTGGTGCTTTTATGAGCAATTACCACAATGTTATGGACCAAAACACCAAAAAGCATACAGATACATGTTTTTGATAATGTAATTCTCTTTATCCATACAAAGTGCTGTTCATGTGTTTTAGACTTTTGGTAGCTAAGAAGACAAAAAACAAACAAACTCACATTACATGTTTCTGTTAATATCGTTCCGTTTCCCATAATTCATATTTAGCGTTATAGTACATCACAAGATCACACACTTAATATACACGTTTTTCATTATGTTGTTGTGTTTCTCGCTAAAGAGTGTTTTGAATGTTTTTTTTGTTTTTTTGTTTTTTTGCGTTTTGGTACGAAAAGAAGCTAAAAAAAAAACTCATAAGACATGTTTTTTTTTTTTATAATGTTCCTTTCTTTTCCCATGTATGGTGTTTTCCATGCTTTTTTAGCGTTTTGATGCCAAATGCATAAACATCCAAATGACACGATTCTGATAATGTCGTCTTCTTATCCCCATATAATGTGTTTTGCATACATTTTGGCATTTTGGTAGCTAATAACTGAAAAAAAAACACTCAAAATACATGTTTGGTACATAACAAGCTCAAATATTGCTATTTCTCCAGAAAGTGTCTCTTATTTGCTCTTTTGACTTTTTTTTTTTTTTTTGTACACATGAAGCTTTAAAAAACTCAGACATGCTTTTGATGAAGTTGTTTTGTTTTCCAGTATAGCGCGTTTTCCATGGTTTTTACTGTTCTGGTGCATAGGAAGCTGAAAAGCACTCGAGACACGATTTTAGTAATGGTGTTTTCTTTTCCCACATACGGTGCTTCCCATGCATTTTAGCGTTTTGGTACCTGACAAGCCCAAATAGCGCCTAATGCACCCAAATGACACGTTTCCAGTAATGTCATCTCGTTACCCCATATAGGGTGCTTTGCATGCATTTTGACGTTTTCGTACCTAACAAGTTCAAAAACACTCAAAACATATGATTTTCTTAATAATGTTCTGTTTCTCCTGAAAGGGTAATTGTATACATCTTAGTTTTTTTTTTTTTTTTAACGTTTCTTATTACATGTTTCTGTTAATATCGTTTCGTTTTCCATAATGGGTACTCTGCATGCATTTTTAGAGTTTTGGTACCCAACAAGCTCAATGACAAAAAATAAACGTTTTTTTTTGTTCTGTTTCTGCGTTATGGGTGTTTTGCATGTCTTTTTGCGTTTTGTAACTTAATGAACCTCTAAAACACTCAAACGACATTTTTTCGATAAAGTTGTTTTGTTTTCACATTGCATGCTTAGTAGCGTTTTTGTGCCTAATACGCACATAAAAACCCAAATGACACGTTTCTGATAATGTCGTGTTGTTACTCTATATAGAGTGTTTTCCATGCAATTTAGCGTTCTGGTACCTGGCAAACCGAAAAAATACTCATATTACACTTTTTTTTTTTTTTTTTTGCATTATTGTTCAGATTTATCTGATAGGGTGGTTTGCATGCATTTTGCCGTTTTCCTGCTTAACATTGTGCTAATCTCTCATAATACACATTTTTGGTAATGTTGATGTTTCTTCATATATCATGCTCTTTATGTGTTTTAGTGTTTTGGTACCTTAAAAGATGAAAAACACTAATACACGTTTCTCTTAATATTGTTTAGTTTATCATAATGGGTACTTTTCATGAATTTCTAGCGTTTTGATACATAAGCTGAAAGACACTCAAAATACACGTTTTTCATAGCGCTTTTCTGTTTCTCCGTAAAAGGATTTTTTGCATGTATATTTGCGTATTGGTACGTAAAGATCCTCTTAAATACTCAAAAGACACGTTTTCGATAATATATTTTTTTTTCCATATATTGTTTTTCATGATTTTTTTTTTACATTTTGGTGTTAATATGGTCATAAACACCCAAATGATACGTTTCTTGTAACGTCATCTGCTTAGGCTGCTTTGTATTTATTTTGGCGTTTTTGTACTACCGATCAGAAAGACACTCAAAACAGATTTTTTCGTTATCTTCTGTTTCTTTAGAATGAGAGTTTCTATGCGTTTTAGCGTTTTTGTACAAATGAAGCTCAAAAATACACAAAACATGATTTTTATGAAGTCATTTTGCTTTCCAATACAGCGTGTTTTCCATAGCTTTTGGGATATTGGTACGTAAGAAGCTGAAAAACACAGAAGACACATTTTTTTTGTAGTATTTTTCTTTTCCCATATAAGGCACTTTACATGCATTTTATCGCTTTTGTACCTGATAAGACCAAAAACATTCATATTACACGTTTTTAGCATTCTTGTTCTTATTCTTCCTCTAGGGTGCTTTCCATGCATTTTGGTGTTTTGGTCCATAACATTGTGGTAATCACCTAATACACATTTTTAGTAAAGTTGTTTTCTCTCTCCATATAGATTGCTATTCATGTGTATTAACGTTTTGGTACCTAAGAAAATAAATAGCTCAAAATATGTTTTTCTTAAATTTTTTTTTTTTTTTTTCGTTTTCTATATCATATACTTTGTATACCTTTTTTTTTAAGTTTTGGTACGTTGAAAGCTCAAAACTCTCAAAGGACACATTTTCAGCGTTTTGTTGCTTAATACGCCCAGATACACTCCAATGACACGTTTCCGGTAATAAAGTCTCGTTACCCCATACAGGGTGCTTTGCATGCATTTTCGCGTTTTGATACCGATCACACTCAAAAACACTTATAACACATTTTTTTTTTTCTCAAGAAAGGATGTTTTGTATACGTTTTTTTTTTTATTTTATACGAAAGAAGCTCAAAAGAAAAAAAAAAAGAAAAAGACACGATTATTGGAGTTTATTAATTTTTTTTTTTTCCAGTTTAGGGTGTTTTCATGCTTTGTAACGTTTCGTCACATAAGGAGCTAAAAACATTCAAAAGACATTTTTGGTAATGTTTTGTTTTCATATCAAACATTCTTAGCATGCACTTTAGCGTTTATGTACTAAGAAGCTCAAAAACCCTCATATTACGCGTGTTTAGCAATACTTTTCTCATTCTTCTTCTTTTGGTGCTTTATATGCATTTTCGAGTTTTGGTCCCTGACATGGTGGTAAGCAATCATAACAGACGTTTTCGGAAATGTTGTTCTGTTTGTACATACAAGGTGGCGTTCATGTGTTTTAGCCTTTTGCCGGCTAACATGAAAAATAGTCGTAATACACGTTGCTGTTAATATCGTTTTCTTTCCCGTATTGATACTTTCCATGCATTTTAAGCGTTTTGGTACCTAACAATATCAAAGATACTTGAAATAAACGTTTTCTTTTCATAATGTTATTCTCTTTCTCCGTAAAGGGTATTTTGCTTGTGTTTTATACAGTTTTGGTACCTAAAGAAGCTAAAACCACTGGAGAGACATGTTTTAATGTTTTTTTTTTTTTTTACATATATATATATATATATATATATATATATATATATATATATATATATATATATATATATATATATATATATATATATATATATATATATATATATATATATATATATATATATATTAAGTGTTTTCCATCCTTTTTAGCGTTTTGGTGCCTAAGACGCTCACAAACACCCAAATCACTCGTTTCTGGTAATGTCGTCTCGTTACCATATATAATATGTGAATAATGTTGTTTTGAAAATGTTCTTTTTTTATGCAGAAAAAGGTTTATTTTATGTGCTTTAGATTTTTTTTTTTTTTTTTTTTTACGAAATAAGTTCAAAAACTCAAAAGACACGATTTTTATAATGTTATTTTGTTTTTCAATATGGCGTGTTTTCCGTGCATTTTTAGCTACGTAAAAAAACTGAAAAAAAACTCTAAATTTTTCGTAACATTGTTTCCTTTGCCATAAAGTGTGCATTACATGCATTTTAGCGCTTTGATACCTAACAAACACCACAGAAAATTCGTAATACATGTTTTTAGCATTGTTGTTCTTATTCTTCTTATAGGGTGCTTTCCATGCATTTTGGCGTTTTGGTCCGTACCATTGTGGTAATTACTCATAATACACCTTTTTTGTAATGTCGTTTTATTTCACCATAGAGTGTGCGGTTCATATGTTTTAACATTTTGGCACCCAAGAAATTGAAAAAAAAAAAAACATTCCAAATACAGTGTTTCTTTTAATATCGTTTTGTTTACCATATTGAAAAATTTTCATGCTTTTTTTTTTAGCGTTTTGGCACTTAAAATGTTCAAAAACACTCAAAAGACACGTTTTCCATTATGTTGATTTATTTTCCTATATAATGAATGCTTCATGCTTTTTTTATATTTTACCGTTTTGGTGTCTAATATGATCACTGAACACCAAATGACACTTTTCTGTTAATATTTTCTCGTTAACCCGTAAAGAGTGCTTTCCATGCATTTTAGCGGTTTAGTATCTCACAAGCTGAATAACAATTAAAACAGTTTTGGGTAATGTTGTTCTTTTTGTCCAGAAAAGGCGTTTCAGTATTTAAAAAGCTCAAAAAAAACATGATTTTCATAAAGTTGTTTTCTTTTCGAATATAGTGTGCTTTCCATGCATTTCAGAGTTTTGGTACGTAAGAAGCTGAATAATACTGAAAAGACACGTTTTTGGCAATGTTGCTTTCTTTTCCCATACAGTATGTTTTCCAGGCACTTTTGCGATTTGGTACCTGACAAGCATAAAAAAAAAAAAAAAACACTCAAATAACATGATTTTAGTATTTTTGTTCTAATTCTTTTTATAGGGTACTTTGTGTGCATTTTGGCGTTTTCGTCCCTAACATAATGGGAATCTGTCAAAATACACGTTTATTGTTCGTACACGTGTTGTTCTGTTTTACCATATAGGGTCCTTTTCATGTGTATTATTTATTTATTTATTCATCTTTTACCTAAACAGCTAAAAAAAAAAAAAAAAATTCTGAAATAATACACTTTTCTGTTAATATCCTTTCGTGTCCCAGAATGGGTACTTTACATCCATTTTTTTATTGTTTAGTTGCCTACCTAACAAGCTCATAGGCATTCAAAATGCACTTTTTTTTTCTTAATCAAGTTGATATTTTTCTCCGTAAAGGGAGTTTTGCATGTGTAAAATACGTAAAATAGTATGTAAAATAGCTCAAAAACACTCAAAAGACACCTTTTCGATAATGTATTGTTTTCCCATGCATTTTAGCGTTTTGGTGCATAATACCCTTATAAACACTAAAAACAAGACACTTCTGGTAATGTCTCTTTACCCCATATAAGATGCTTTGCACTTATTTTGGCGTTTTGACAGAATAAACTGAAAACTACTGAAAACACGTTTTTGGTAATGTTCTGCTTCTCCAGAAAGCAGGCGTTTCTAGGCGTTTTTTGACTTTTGGTACGAAAGAAGCACAAAAGACACGATTTTGATTTTTTTTTCAAAATAGCGTCTTTTCCATAATTCTTAGCGGTTTGATACGTAAGAAAGTGAAAAAGCACCCAAAAGATACATTTTTATTTATGTTGTTTCTTTTCCTATGTAGGGTTCATTACATGCACTTTAGCGTTTTGATTCCTTAGAAGCCAAAAATCAATCATATTTCAAGTTTTTAGCATTGTAGATTTGACACTTTTTTATAGGGTATCAAATCTCTAATGCTAAAAATCTTGTAATATGATTGCTTTTGGGCTTCTAAGGTATCAAAACGCTAAAGTACATGCAATGAACCCTTTATAGGAAAAAAAATAAATAAATAATAAACAATAAAAAGGTGTCTTTTGAGAGCTTTTTCACTTTTTATATGGTATATTTTTTGGCCTTTTTTGTCCCTAATGTAATACATATATTTCATATAGAGGGCTACTCATGCGTTTTAGTGCTTTTGTACCTAAGAAGCTGAAAAAAAACACTAATAATACAGGTTTCTGTTAATATCCTTTCGTTTCCCACAATGGGTACTTTCCATGCATTTTTTAGCGTTTGGGTGCCTAACAAACTGAAAGGCACTCAAAAATACACGTTTATATATATATATATATATATATATATATATATATATATATATATATATATATATATATATATATATATATATATATATATATATATATATATATATATATATATATATATATATATATATATATATATATATATATATATATATATATATATATATATATATATATATATATATATATATATATATATATATATATATATATATATATATATATATATATATATATATATATATATATATATATATATATATATATATATATATATATATATATATATATATATATATATATATATATATATATATATATATAATGTTCTCTTTCACTGTAAAGTGTGTTTTGCATATGTTTAAGCGTTTTAGTACGTAAAAAAAGCTCAAAACAATCGATACCTTTTTGATAATGTTTTGTTTTCCCATATAGGGTGTTTTCTATGCTTTTTAGCGTTTTCGTGCCTGATACACTCATAAACACCCAAACAACACGTTTTTGGGTGCTTTGCAAGCATTTTGGCGTTTTGTTAACTAGTTAGTTTTGTATGTGTTTTAGCATTTTCATACATAAGAAGCTGAAAAAAACTCTAAAAAGAAACGTTTTTGATAAAGTTGTTTTATTTTCTAATATAGCGTTTTTTCATGCTTTTCACGGTTTTTTGTACGTAAGAAGCTGAAAAGCACTCAAACGGAACATTTTTGGTAATGTTTTCTTTTCCCAAAAAGGGTGCTATACATGCACTTTTAAGTTTTGTTGCCTGAGAAGCCCAAAAATATTTATGTCTATCATCATCATTAGTGTTCTGATTCTTCTTATAGAGTGCTTTCTATGTTTTTTTTTTTTTTTTTGCCGTTTTCCTTCCTTACATGGGGGTAATCACTCATAATAGATATGTTTGGTAGTGTCAGTCTGTTTCTCCACATCTAGTATTATTCATGTGTTTTAGCGTTTTGTGCTTACGAAGCTGAAAAACATTTAGAATACATATTTCTGTTGTTGTCGTTTTAACGATGCGTTTTAACGTTTAAAAGCACTCAAAAAGGTACGTTTTTCGTAATATATATATATATATATATATATATATATATATATATATATATATATATATATATATATATATATATATATATATATATATATATATATATATATATATATATATATATATATATATATATATATATATATATATATATATATATATATATATATATATATATATATATATGGTGAATCCCGTTCTTTTTTTTTTTTTGCGTTTTATTGCCTTAAAGCTCAAAACCACTCAAAATACATGTGCATTTTGACATTTATTATTATCTAAATGTGAAAAACAATAAAAAAAAAACACGTTTTTGGTAATGCTCTTTTGTCCATATCGAGTGCTATTCATGCGTATTAGCATTTTGGTACCTAAGAAACTGAAAGACATTCATAATACGCATCTCTGGTAATGCCCTTTCTTTTCAATATATACGGTATTGTTCATGCATTTTGGCCTTTTTGTATGTAACAAGCTCAGAAACACTTAAAAGATTTTTTTTTTTTTTTGATAATCTATTTTTCCACAAAGGGTCAATGCGTTTTAACGTTTTTTGTACGTAAAAAAGTAAAAATAAAACACTCAAATGACACGTTTTTGGTAATGTTGTTTTGTTTTCCCATATAAGTTGCTTTCCATGCTTTTTTAGTGTTTTCGTCCCTAACACGCTCATTAACACTGAAAAGATATGTTTTTTTGGAAATGTCATTTCCATATCCCATAAAGGGTGGTTCGCATGGATTTTTGCTTTTTGGTTCCTAATAAAGTGAAAAACAATCAAAATACAGGTTTTTGGTAATATTGCTCTATTTTTCCACATAGAGTGCTATCCAAGAGTTTTTAAGTTATACTCGTAGTTCCTATGAATCTCAAAACCACTCATAATACTTGTTTCTCGTAATGTCTCTTCGTTTCCTCATATCGGAAACTTTTTATCCACTGTGACGTATGTAACAAGCTCAAAAACACTCAAAATACTTGTTTTTAGTAATACACTCTATATGAGGAAAAGAAAATAAGATGAATCCCAATTTATATAGATAAAGAGAACATTACCACAAACGTGTATATTGGACGACTACCAGCATGTTAATAACCAATACGCCAAAATACATACAAAGAACGTTCAACACACGTTTACACGTTTGTGGTAATGTTCTCTTTATCTATATAAACTGGGATTCATCTTATTTAGCCTTTTAGTGAAAAACACATATTACACGTTTCTGTTAATATTGTTTTTTTGCATACATTTTTTAGCAAATTAGTACCTAAAAAGCTGAAAGACACGCAAACTACACGTTTTCTTACTGATTTTCTTTCTCCGTAATATATGTTTACACGTATTTTTACGTTCTGATACGTAAAGAAGCACACAAAAAAAAAAAAAAATCAATGAAAAAGACACTGTTTCGATGAGATTGTTTTATTTTCCCATACAGCTTAATTTCTATGCATTTTAGCCTTTTGGTGCCTGATACCCTTATAAACACCCTAATAATACATTTCCAGTAATGTGATCTTGTTACCCCATATAGGGTGCTTTGCATGCATTTTAACGTTTTGGTACCTAATAAGTTCAAAAACACTCAAAAATATGTTTTTTTTTCTTAATAATATTCTGTTTCTACAGAATGGGTAATTGTATACATTTTAGCGTTTATTTATTTATTTATTATTATTATTTTTTTTTTTTACGTTTCATATTACACGTTTCTGTTAATATCGTTTTGTTTTCCATAATGGGTATTCTGCATGCATTTTCTAGAGTTTTAATATCTAACAAGATCAATGACAAAAAAATAAACGTTTTTCATAATATTGTTCCGTTTCTACATTATGGGTGTTTTGCGTGTCTTTTTACATTTTGTAACTTAATGAAACTCTAAAACACACAAACGACATGTTTTCGATAAAGTTGTTTTATTTTCGCTTTGTATGCTTAGTAGCGTTTTCGTGCCTAATACGCACATAAAGCCCAAATGACACTTTTCTGGTAATGTCGTATCGTTATTCAATAATGAAAAAAAAAAAGTGTAATATGAGTATTGTTTTGGCTTGTCAGGTGCCAGAACGCTAAACTGCATTGAAAGCATATGGGCAAAGTAACAAAAATACCAGAAAATATGTCTTTTGAGTGCTTTTCTGGTTCTTACGCAAGAAAACTCTAAAAATCATAGGGAACACGCAATATTGAAAAGATAACTTTGGATTTTCTTACTTACCAAGACTCTAAAAAGCATCGAAATCACTGAATATTAAAAAACAATACAACTTCGTCAAAGTATTGTCTTTTAAGTGTTTTTGAGCTCCTTTCGTACGTAAACACCAAAACGCATACAAAACACTTTTCTAGAGAAAAAGAAACACGAAAATCTTGTGTTTTTTTTTTAGTTTTAGACGTTGTTAGTTATCAAAACGCCAAAATGCATGCAAAAGCACTACATATAGGGTAACGAGACGATATTACCACAAACGTGACGTATGTGTTGATTTGAGCAAATTAGGAACCAAAATGCTGAAAGCAAGGAAAACAGCCTATATGGAAAAACAAATTAACATTATCCAAAAAGTGTATTTTGAGTGTTTTTCAGATAGAAAGGTACAAAAGTGAAAAAAGTACCCAATATCGGAGACAAAACAATATTAAGAGTGTATGAGTGTTTTTTCAGCTTCTTAGGTATACAAACCCTATAACACATCAATAGCACTCTATATGGATAAACAGAACATTACCAAAAACAAATATTATAAGTGATTACTACCATAATATGGACCAAAACACCAAGATGCATACAAAGCACCCTGTAAGAAGTATCAAAACAACATTGCTAATTACGTGTAATTACCCTTTCTGGAGAAACAGGACACTATTAAGAAAAAAAAAAACATATGTTTTGAGTGTTTTTGAACTTGTTAGGTACCAAAACGTTAAAATGCATGCAAAGCACCCTGTATGGGGTAACAAGATGGCATTACTGGAAACGAGTCATATGGGTGTTTATGAAGGTATTAGGCACTATTTGGGCTTGTCAGGTACCAAAACGCTAAAATGCATGGGAAGCACCGTATGTGGGAAAAGAAAACACCATTATCAAAATCGTGTCTCGAGTGCTTTCCAATTTCTTACGCACCAAAACGGTAAAAAAACAAGGAAAACGCGCTATACTGGAAAACAAAACAACTTCGTCAAAAACATGTGTGAGTTTTTTTTCTTAAGCTTCATACGTACAAAAAAAAATAAAAAAAAAGCAAAAGAGCATATAAAAGACACTTTATGGAGAAACAAAACAATATTTGAGCTTGTTATGTATTAAACATGTATTTTGAGTGTTTTTTTCAGCTTATTAGCTACCAAAGCGCCAAAATGTATGCAAAGCACACTATATGGGGTAAGAAGACATTATCAGAATCGTGTCATTTCGATGTTTATGCATTTGACATCAAAACGCTAAAAAAGCATGAAAACACCATACATGGGAAAAGAAAGAAACATTAAAAAAAAATGTCTTGTGAGTGCTTTTCCAGCTTTTTTACGTACCAAAAACGCAAAAAAAAAATATACATAAAAAACACTCTTTAGCAAGAAACAGAACATGATAAAAAAAAGAACGTGTATATGTTAGCACATAGTGTAGGGAACCATTGTAACTGTAGATTCGAACCTTCTAGAAGCATAAGTGGAAATTTCCTATTCTGACGCCCGCTGGGAGTAGTGTCTAATTACTGTTTCTTCTCCTAGTTTACTGGTAAATATTAAGATAGGAATAACTATTATATGCAATAATAAAATAATAATTAATAACTGTAAATGTTAAACTATATAAATAGGCAATAGCTAGATAGAATAACTCATATGTGAAATATGATCCTGTGAAACCTATCACCTACGATGTCACGTGATCACAAGCGCCGCACCTTGAGGAACGCCGCATTGCCCCGGGCAGTTGGGTGGAGAGCTCCGATCTGGCCAGCTGGGTGTGCGCGGTGCGCTGTGTCCTGTGTGCGTGTGAACTCTGCCACGAACAATTGCACTAAGACTACACCCTGAGTCTTTCCCACAAGTGTGTACCTTTTGTGTATAAGGCAGGGAAATAAGTGCAAGTGACAGTGTATAAGTGGCTTTATTGTGGTGACAAGAACAGTGACAGACAGACTACATATCCTTGTGCTGAGATTCAGTTTCTTGGGCTCAGTACTTAGTGGTATTGTATGTAAACTGTAAATATATATGTACAAACTGTAAAAGGGGGTTTTCCTAATTACCTGGGTATCAAAAGACAGTGATTTGCCTTTTACCGCTCGAAGGCTCTACCAATGCGGTGTTAAATAAACAGTAACACTACGCCCTGCATCCTAAATAGCATTCCATAAATGGTGATGCTAATAAAAAGAACAACATAAAAATGGTGTCACAGCTAATGGGATACGAAAACTACAAATAAGCTGTCATAATACCCAGAAAACCCTTAAAAAAATTTCTTTAGTGAAACGAGACGAAACATTCTGGTGAGCGAATTCTTGTGGCTAAAGGGTAGAGCGAAGTGGTAGTGGAGAGCGCTTGGACGTGGATGTTTACACACTTCAGCAGAAAACACCGGAGGGTCGCCCTGCTGAGGTCAGCAACCAGCAGCCAGGAGCAGCAGCCGGAAGACACAACAACCGCCAAGGCGCCTCACCACTCGCTCCCCAAAGTCCCCTCACCGCTCGTCACGTTCACAGAGAAGTATAACTTGTCACTACAACCACAACCCATAACGCACACACGCGCACGCACGTCTTATATTCACACCCTCTACTTAATCACTGGCCGCGACTGAGGAGTTGATTATATATCACTCAGTCAAGGAGTAGCTCTCAGATTTCTGCATAATTCCAGAGACACGCAGCGGTTGCAGGGACTGCAAGTAGCGATGTACTAACGGCTCGAGACTACAGAGGTGCCGTGACGTCGGAACTTCCTTAACAGACGGTCTGACGCCGTCAAGGTCTGCCCTGAGTAGCCAACTGTAACCTGGAGAGGGACGGAGAAGACGACTATTCTTCCCCTCATTGCAGAAGAAATTACACTCACACCTTAGGTGAGACCATGCACTGAGCTGACATTACATTATACACTACATAATTAAAATATAAATTACATCCTTTAATTATATTGGGATGGTGAATGTGACTCTCACGTTTTCTTAGCTTGATTAATGGGCTATGTGAGTAAAGTCAAGTGTAAAATTGCAGCTCTTAATTAATGTTGTATGTCTCATATCATTATGTTTTCTTCCTCTACTTATTCCCTTAATTAAGGAACTTTGAAAGCATCTTTAAGGGCAGTGTAGAAAACATAAAATAAATATAATAATAATATACATTTGTTAAATGATTAATGATTATTCATGGCAGAAAGCAAAAGGGATAAACTAAATAAAGAATATGAGAAGCTTTGCGAGCTGGATAATAACATTAAAATAGAAGGCGCTGATGACAGTAGTGATGATAGCGGGAATTCAGGTGAAGAAAATCTTCGGACACTGAGAAGTGGTATTCAGCACCCGAGAGTTTCACCTACTGATACTAATCCTTCTGTATCGCAGCTTTCTTCTTCCCTTCAACTAATCATGAGTAATCCAACCGCATCTGGTACGGGTGGATCTTCACCACCGCCCGTACCTCAAACTCACACTAATGCACCAATCAAATTGTTACAAACCTCGGTATCGGTTCGAGCGTTCACAGGCACAGAAGGTGATTACAGTGCACGTGATTTTATCGAACACTGTGAAAATGTAATGAGAAATTCATGCATCGTAGACGACGCGGATAAGATTGCATTTGTCCGTTCACGTCTTGAACCAGGATCTCCAACAGGGAGAGGAATGGTCGCAAGTGCATTCGCTAAACCCATCCGGAAAAATGACTATGGTTCTTTCCGTACCAACTTCTTGATAATCTTTGCAGGAGAAGCCTATCGTAGTCTCGTAAAAGGAGTCAGTAATGCTGTGAGGAGCTTAATAGCCGATGTAGCTTCCTTAAACTTGCTTGAGAGTCAAGTGCTTGCTTATCGTATCACGGAGGACTTCGACAAGTATCTAAGAGACAATGGGTGGAATGAAGGAGGGTACATTTCAATGGAAAACCATAATAAGTTCATTGAATTCTTCATCTACATGCTGTCTGTAAAAGGAGAGTGCCGAGAAAGCGCAACATCCCTTGATTACAAACCTACCGAAGACCTGCTTGACTTTGTACAAAGACACAAAACAAAGCTTGAAGAAAAGGGCAACAAGGCTCTTACTATAGGTGCAACTCAAGCAGAACGAGCAGATGAAGGTGAACCTTCTTACGCAGCAGTGGCAGCCACTCATAAAGGGGGCGTTACTTGCCAATACTGTCAGCGAGAGGGACATACAATTAACAGATATTATCTCAAAAGGAAGGAGAAACGTCAAAGAAAGAAATCTGAAGCCGTTGATGGCCAAGAAAATTACAAAAGTAATAGTAATAAGGGGCGGCAGTCTGAAAACTTGTCGCGAAATCAGCGAAAACCAACCCAAATGGCCAACACCGCTTCACGAAACAACAATGATAGCGAGTTGTCGCGAGGCGCCGGAAGTAGTGCTCCTTTCTGTACTCTTCATCAGTGCACTGGACACTCCACCGAAGAGTGTTACTCATTTCTCAGTCTTCAGAAAAAAATGAGAAAACTTCGTGGAGCTAGCGCAACACAGTCGGGGGAAGCCGCGCGCCCCATGAAACACAAACCAGGATAGAAAACCATCGCAGGAATCAAAAGACTACAGATCAGGCAGATAATAGTGCTCTACGTGAGTCTTTAATAGCTGCTTGCAGTCAGACCAGCGTAATGGTTCTACCTACAAAAGAAGGACCTGTGAAGGCTTCTTTTGCGGTAGATACGGGCGCTTCTGTAAATGTCCTCTCTGAAAGAGCGTATTTGGCATTAAAACGCGCGTCACGTGGAAGCCGATGGCCTCTCAGGCAAAATGATAAAAATCTAGTATGAGTTTCTCGCGTACCTCTCAAAATTCTGGGAATTGTTCGCCTTCCTGTTAGATTAGGTAAAGGTACTGCAACCATTCGTTTGGATTTCTACGTTGTTTCCGACTTCAGTTTACCATCAGATGGATTACTGGGTTTGAAATCAATGCAGGCTAATAAGATGGTGATTCACACAGATACTAGTACAGTGAGATTCCAAGGAAAGACTTTCAGAGCAATGGATCATCCTAGATGCTTAATAACTTCCTCTCACAGTACAAATCAATCTCAACCTCCTCTGACAAATGATGTTCAACTTGTTCCTTCTGTTCAGGATTTTACTGTTGGACAGAACAAAAGAAAAACACCAAACGATTCAAACCGGAGTCAAGTAGAGTCTGAAATAAACCAGGCTACTGCCTCAAGTTTGAAAATCCAAAATGGAAACTATCAAGAGGAATGGAAAATGGTTAATGCCACGGTAATAGGGAATCATGAAATACCTAATCGTATGGCAATTCACATTCCTGTGTCCGTACCAAAAGCCACCGTAGGTTGTGATATTTGCCTCGAAGGCGCCAGTCGAGTAAACAAACTAGCTGTGGAACCAACTCTTAATACGGTGCGAGATGGACATAAAACTACCGCTCTTGTAGTGAATACTACTGGTGGTCCCATAAAGTTAAAACAAGGAGTACTTTTAACTCAAGCGTTAGCCTTTGATAGGAAGGTAGTATCCGAACCACTGGACTTACCTGACACCTGTATCACATCAGTGCATTCGTCAAGAAATGACGACGATGCAGTCCATGATCAGGCGCTTGAATCCCTTGTTATTATAAAAGATTACCCTGAGCTAAGGCCCTCACTAGTAGAACTGTTGAAACGGTATCGTGATGTTGTTGCCTTGCCTGGAGAATCATTAGGTGCAACTGATAAAGCAGAGCATCATATTAATCTGAAACCAGATACTCAACCTGTGTATATTCCAGCATATAGACTTTCTCATAGTCAGAGGGAAGTAGTGGATGAACAAATCCAAGACATGCTAAAACAGGGAGTTATTCAACATTCTAGATCACCTTGGAATTCACCCTTATTCCTTGTTCCAAAGAAGGATGGACAATTTAGACCTGTCATTGATTTTAGGCGGGTAAATGAAGTAACAAAGGATGAAAGATACCCTTTGCCTGTTCTGAAGGATCTCTTAATGTCATTAGGACAGGGAAACAAAATTTTCAGTAGCCTTGATCTTCTAAGTGGCTACTGGCAAGTACCAATGGCACCGGAATCAAGGGAGATAACAGCCTTTAGTACCCCCAGTGCTCATTATGAATTCTTACGAATGCCTTTTGGGTTAAAATCAGCTCCAATTACCTTTCAGCGGATGATAAATACTCTTTTCGCTGGTATGATAGGCAAAAATGTCTATGCATACTTGGATGATCTGATCATCTACAGCCGAGACGCTGAGACTCACTTTACTACCTTGGAAGCAGTGCTTAGGAGGCTGAGAGAGGCTAGCTTGAAAGCAAAACTAACCAAATGTGAATTCTTGAAATCCAAGATTACATTTTTAGGTCACACCGTAGATGGTGACGGTATCCACACTATGGATGATAAAATCAAAGCCGTCAAAGAATTCCCAAGACCTCAAAATGCAGACAATGTACGATCATTTATCGGTTTGTCTGGTTACTATAGGCAATTCATAAACAAATTTGCAGCTATCGCATCGCCTTTAACCAAATTATTAAAGAAGGATGTACCATTTCATTGGAATGCTGCTCAGGAAAAGAGTTTCCAAGATCTCAAAAATGCCCTCACCAATGCTCCTATTTTAGCTTTTCCAAACTATGAAGCTCCTTTTGTTCTCTACACAGATGCTTCCGCTTTGGGACTAGGTGCAGTGTTAATGCAGCCAGATGAGCACGGTAAAAATCGTGTTATTGCATATGCGAGTAGAACTTTGAATCCTGCGGAGTCTAATTACTCAGTTACACATCAGGAAACCCTCGCAGTTGTCTGGGCTCTTAAACATTTTAGGGACATCATCTTGGGATATGATATCACTGTATTTACAGACCATGCAGCGGTTACCGAGCTTTTCAAAGGAAGAAATCTCACCGGTAAAGTCGCCCGTTGGTATTTAGTAATACAGGAATTTAAACCAACCTTCAGGTACTTACCAGGTCGGGCTAATGTAGTAGCTGACTCTCTTTCCCGTAATGTACCTGTTGGAACAGTAACCGACAAAGCACCTGTGGTTCAAAATTTTTCCCGTCCTGAACTCGCGTGTGCTCAGCGTCAACATGACGTATGGAATAAGGTGATACATGCTCTTGAGTCAGGAGATGAATCTAATTTACCAAAATTGCCAATACCTTACTCGCAGTTTTACTTGTCACATGACAAGGTGCTTTGTAGATACTGGCCTAACAAAACGGAAAGTGTAGAACAATACATCATACCAGAATCACTGGTACCTGCAGTCTTGCATCTAGTTCATGACGCAGTAATAGCCGGTCACCCAGGGAAGGAGCGTACTCTTCATGCTGCACGCACAAACTATTATTGGCCCAGCATGCGCATAGATATAGATGCACATATAGATCGCTGTGTCAAGTGTGCCCAAAATAAAGGGACAGTGTCAAAACCAGCACCAATTCTGGAATATCCTCCTCCTGCACAACCTTGGGATGTAGTTGCAATAGATGTCCTAACACTTCCAGCCAGCCATCAAGGGTCGAGGCATGTACTGGTAATGGTGGATCATTTCAGTAGATATGTTGTCTTAGCCCCAATGAAGGATAAATCTGCAGCGACAGTTGCACATGCATTAATAACCCACCTAATTTGTCCTTACACCACACCTAGAGTGTTACTAAGTGACAATGGGGGAGAATTTCGCAACACGCTCATGGAAGAAATATGCAAACAATTTAACATCAAACAGACATTCACAGTAACTTATCATCCTGCTAGTAATGGCCTCGTTGAACGCGCAAACAGGAAAATCCTGGAAGTGTTGCGTCCAGCCATTAGCAACTTCCTTGAAAATTGGGAAGATTGGTTACCACATGTAGCAGCAAGCATTAATAGCCATGTCTGTGAGTCTACGGGAGAGTCTCCTCATTACATAGTATTTGGCTTAAAGAAAAGGCTCCCGTATTTTTTTTTTTTTTTTTTTTTTTTTTTTTTATGTAGGAAGGATACTGGCCAAGGGCAACAAAAATCTAATAAAAAAAAATGCCCACTGAAATGCCAGTCCCTAAAAGGGTCAAAGCAGTGGTCAAAAATTGGTGGATAAGTGTCTTGAATAGCCCTCAAAGTCCTACATATAATGTTGACGATTATGCTAAAAGTCAATTAAAGGTTTTCTCTGATACCTATAAAAGGGTCACAGACAAGTTGACAACTTCTAAAACTGCTATGAGTTCTCAACAGCATCGACGCTCGTCTCCAGTTCAGATCAAGGTAGGAGACACCATAATGGTTAAGGTCCCAGAAAGGAATTCCAAATTAGCTCCTAAATTCGTGGGCCCGCGTCTGGTAGTAAAGCAGCTACATGGTAATAAATTTGATATCCTAGATCCATGGTTAAACACGTTAGAAACCGTGCATTGTGATCGTCTCAAACGGACTAATGCCAAACCTGATTTAGCCTTAGTAGATACAGCCAATCTGTGCAATGCTACACGGCTTGATGCAACCACTAATCAAACACATTCTTACAATTTACGTTCTCGAAAGTAACACCTTTCTACCTTGTTGCAGAGATGCATGCTCTTCTAATTCTCTTCACTCTGCATGCCACCACTGCTATGGAGCCAGCACACCTTAAACCGGGAGCCCTCGCTGCTCATCTTGGCCGAGTTGCCCTGGTCGAGGATGTACTCTGGGTGCGGTATCCTTACGCAAGTTTGGTGAAAATTCCTGGCAAACTAAAAAGTATAGTGGAGTGTCTGAATGAAGCCCTACAGCGGCTACAGGAGGTTCTTCCGAAGGATTCACCACTTTCGAATGAGTTGTTACCCCTTCTGTACAGTAGGATTAAATATATAAACGACACAGTTACCCTGGCCTTGGAAAACTATGATGGAATTCATAATAGTAATCGCAAGAAACGAGGTCTTATCGACGGTATCGGTCAATTATCTCGCATGCTCTTTGGTACCGCAATGAATGAAGATATAGAAAAGCTAAGAGAACAGTATAATCAACTAACCTATGTAGCTTCAGCCAACAACAAAGCTATTCACTTACATAACAGAAACATTGCCAAGCTGGAACAGCATATAAATGATCTAGGCAGGCATGCTGAACTCCTAAGAATTCAGCTTAACGAAGCTTTAACTAATATAAAGAATTTACAAGCTTTTGCAGTCATTCGTGAAGCATTATCAGCGCTTGAAAGTACAGCAGCTTCTCTTTTGCATACGAATGAACACCTAATAAGGAATGTAGTAGACGCAGCTCGTGGAAGGGTCACTTCATCTTTGTTTCCCGTGAAGGATTTTCTTCATGCTTTGGCAGTGGGAAAAACAGATTATAACTTGAAACCCCTGTTTGATGTATATGGAATTCATCATTATTATCCACTACTGGAATCAGTGCTGACGTCTGAATCCATTGTTATTCATGTTCCATTCAGATCAGAACATATCTTTGAGGTTCATCGAGTGGAGCCATTCCCATTTCAGGTGAATGGAACTGTCATGACACTTGATCAACCCAGTTCAGTAGTATTGATCAATAAGGACCTTACGATGTACGCTACAGGTAAATTGTCAGATTTAGACAGATGCCAAACTGAGTATCTTCACTTATATTTTTGTCCAGCATCTCTCTTTGCCTTCTTGCCTGTTACTAGTGGCGGAATTTGCGAAGTAGTGCTTACTCAAGAAGATGCTTCCAAGTCCCTTACCTTATGTCCGTACAAACATTTGGTCCCTAAACCTTTCTTTCACACAAGTTTCTATGGACACCACTATTTCTTTTTCACACAAGCTTACTATGTGTCTGTGGTTTGTCCTGATGGTTCTGAATATAAGGAAGTTTCAGGTCATTTTGCAATCTTAAATGCATGTTCCTTGCGATCTGACAAACTGAACACTTTCCCTGAAAAATTACATGAAGGTTTTGTGTCTAATCTTACCTCCAGAATCGTTCTTATTGATACTTTGAGTAAAGTAAATCTTGCAAATATCAAATTTGTGACCAATACCTTATCTGAGTTTAATTTCTCTAATCTCTCAGAACTAGAAAATGCGGTTCATGACTCTTTACCAGTGTATCTTAGTCCCTATGTGCATTTTCCTACAATCATCATACCCATCATTATCTCACTTGTCCTACTGATTCCTTTGTACTGCTGTGTTCGAAAAGCCCTGGAGTTATATAATTACCTCAGTGGAAGAATCAAGCACAATAACATGAGTCAGTAATACACATGACAATGACATGGGTAGGTACATACATATAGGTTTGTCGTACGGCACGAGGACGCGCCGGGTAGGTGTGCCGAGCGATGTTAGCACATAGTGTAGGGAACCATTGTAACTGTAGATTCGAACCTTCTAGAAGCATAAGTGGAAATTTCCTATTCTGATGCCCGCTGGGAGTAGTGTCTAATTACTGTTTCTTCTCCTAGTTTACTGGTAAATATTAAGATAGGAATAACTATTATATGCAATAATAAAATAATAATTAATAACTGTAAATGTTAAACTATATAAATAGGCAATAGCTAGATAGAATAACTCATATGTGAAATATGATCCTGTGAAACCTATCACCTACGATGTCACGTGATCACAAGCGCCGCACCTTGAGGAACGCCGCATTGCCCCGGGCAGTTGGGTGGAGAGCTCCGATCTGGCCAGTTGGGTGTGCGCGGTGCGCTGTGTCCTGTGTGCGTGTGAACTCTGCCACGAACAATTGCACTAAGACTACACCCTGAGTCTTTCCCACAAGTGTGTACCTTTTGTATATAAGGCAGGGAAATAAGTGCAAGTGACAGTGTATAAGTGACTTTATTGTGGTGACAAGAACAGTGAACATAAGAACATAAGAACATAAGAAATAAGGGAAGCTGCAAGAAGCGACCAGGCTTACACGTGGCAGTCCCTGTATGAAACACACCTACCTATTTCCATCTGCTATCCCCATCCATAAACTTGTCTAATCTTCTCTTAAAGCTCTCTAGTGTCCTAGCACTAACTACATGATTACTGAGTCCGTTCCACTCATCTACCACTCTATTTGAGAACCAATTTTTTCCTATCTCCTTCCTAAACCTAAATTTTTCAAGCTTGAACCCGTTATTTCTTGTTCTACCCTGGTTGCTGATCCTAAGAATTTTGCTTACATCTCCCTTGTTATAACCCTTATACCACTTAAAGACCTCTATCAGGTCCCCTCTTAACCTACGTCTCTCTAGAGAATGTAAATTTAACCGCTTCAACCTCGCTTCGTAAGGAATACTCCTCATCCCCTGTATCCTTTTAGGCATTCTCCTCTGTACTGATTCTAATAGACCTATATCTTTCCTGTAATGTGGGGACCAGAACTGCACAGCGTAGTCTAGATGAGGTCTGACCAGCGCCAAGTATAACTTTAATATTACTTCCGGCCTTCTACTTTTAACACTCCTAAAAATAAATCCTAGTACCCTATTTGCCTTGTTTCTGGCTTCTATGCATTGTTTCCCTAGACGGAGTTCAGAGCTAACTATAACTCCTAAATCTTTCTCGTACCCTGTACCTACCAGAGTTTGGGTGTTTAATGTGTACCTATTGTGTGGGTTTCCTCTACCTACGCTAAGCACTTTGCATTTATTGATATTAAATTGCATTTGCCATCTATCCGTCCATTCATTCATTCTATCTAAGTCTGTCTGCAAGGCGATGGCATCCGCTTCTGACCTAATTAATCTACCTATCTTTGTGTCATCCGCAAATTTACTAACATCGCTACTAATTCCACTATCCAAGTCATTGATATATATTAGAAATAATAATGGCCCTAATACTGATCCCTGTGGCACCCCACTAATGACATGACCCCACTCGGATTTCGAGCCGTTTATTAGCACTCTCTGTCGCCTGTTACCAAGCCATGACCCTATCCAACCTAACACCTTCCCATCTATCCCGTGCGCCCTAACCTTTCTCAGGAGCTTTTGATGGGGCACCTTGTCGAATGCTTTACTAAAGTCCAGATATAAGATATCATAACTATCACCATTATCTACTGCCTCGTACACCTTACTGTAAAAACTTAACAAGTTTGTCAGGCAAGACTTCCCCTTCGTGAAGCCATGCTGTGACTGATTTATCAAGTTATGTTTGTCTAAATGTTCCCTAATGTTCCTGGCTATTATTGACTCTAACATTTTACCTACAACTGAAGTTGTAGGTAAAAAAAAAGGTAGGTAGTTGTGACAGACAGATTACATATCCTTGTGCTGAGATTCAGTTTCTTGGGCTCAGTACTTAAGTGGTATTGTATGTAAACTGTAAATATATATGTACAAACTGTAAAAGGGGGTTTTCCTAATTACCTGGGTATCAAAAGACAGTGATTTGCCTTTTACCGCTCGAAGGCTCTACCAATGCGGTGTTAAATAAACAGTAACACTACGCCCTGCATCCTAAATAGCATTCCATAAATGGTGATGCTAATAAAAAGAACAACATAAAAATCCCACCGCTGCCACCATTTTTATGTTGTTCTTTTTATTAGCATCACCATTTATGGAATGCTATTTAGGATGCAGGGCGTAGTGTTACTGTTTATTTAACACCGCATTGGTAGAGCCTTCGAGCGGTAAAAGGCAAATCACTGTCTTTTGATACCCAGGTAATTAGGAAAACCCCCTTTTACAGTTTGTACATATATATTTACAGTTTACATACAATACCACTTAAGTACTGAGCCCAAGAAACTGAATCTCAGCACAAGGATATGTAGTCTGTCTGTCACTGTTCTTGTCACCACAATAAAGTCACTTATACACTGTCACTTGCACTTATTTCCCTGCCTTATACACAAAAGGTACACACTTGTGGGAAAGACTCAGGGTGTAGTCTTAGTGCAATTGTTCGTGGCAGAGTTCACACGCACACAGGACACAGCGCACCGCGCACACCCAGCTGGCCAGATCGGAGCTCTCCACCCAACTGCCCGGGGCAATGCGGCGTTCCTCAAGGTGCGGCGCTTGTGATCACGTGACATCGTAGGTGATAGGTTTCACAGGATCATATTTCACATATGAGTTATTCTATCTAGCTATTGCCTATTTATATAGTTTAACATTTACAGTTATTAATTATTATTTTATTATTGCATATAATAGTTATTCCTATCTTAATATTTACCAGTAAACTAGGAGAAGAAACAGTAATTAGACACTACTCCCAGCGGGCGTCAGAATAGGAAATTTCCACTTATGCTTCTAGAAGGTTCGAATCTACAGTTACAATGGTTCCCTACACTATGTGCTAACATATATTGTGTCTGATCTTTTGAAGCACTAAAACGCTAAATATGCATTATGGGAAACGGAAACGATTTTTTTTTCTTTTTCATGTAGGAAGGACACTGGCCAAGGGCAACAAAAATCCAATAAAAAAAAATATATGCCCACTGAAATGCCAGTCCCATAAATGGGTCAAAGCAGTGGTCAAAAATTGATGAATAAATGTCTTGAAACCTCCCTCTTGAAGGAATTCAAGTCATAGGAAGGTGGGAATACAGAAGCATGTAGGGAGTTCCAGAGTTTACCAGAGAAAGGGATGAATGATTGAGAATACTGGTTAACTCTTGCGTTAGAGAGGTGGAGAGAATAGGGGTGAGAGAAAAAAGAAAGTCTTGTGCAGCGAGACCACGGGAGGAGAGGAGGCATGCAGTTAGCAAGATGAGAAGAGCAGTTAGCATGAAAATAGCGGTAGAAGACAACTAGATATGCAACATTGCGGCGGTGAGAGAGAGGCTGAAGACAGTCAGTTAGAGGAGAGGAGTTGATGAAACGAAAAGCTTTTGATTCCACCCTGTCTAGAAGAGCAGTATGAGTGGAACCCCCCCAGACATGTGAAGCACACTCCATACATTGACGGATAAGGTCCTTGTACAGAGTTAGCAGCTGGGGGGGGTGAGAAAAACTGGCGGAGACGTCTCAGAACATCTAACTTCATAGAAGCTGTTTTAGCTGGAGATGAGATGTGAAGTTTCCAGTTCAGATTATAAGTAAATGACAGACTGAGGATGTTCAGTGTAGAAGAGGGGGACAGTTGATTGTCAATGAAGAAGAGGGGATAGTTGTCTGGAAGGTTGTGTCGAGTTGATAGATTGATTGAGTTGAGTTGATAGAATTGAGTTTTGAGGCATTGAATAATACCAAGTTTGCTCTGCCACAATCAGAAATTTTAGAAAGATAAGAAGTCAAGCGTTCTGTGGCTTTCCTGCGTGAAATGTTTACCTCCTGAAGGGCTGGACGTCCATGAAAAGACGTGGAAAAGTACAGGGTGGTATCATCAGCGTAGGAGTGGATAGGACAAGAAGTTTGGTTTAGAAGATCATTAACGAATGATAAGAAGAGAGTGGGTGACAGGACAGAACCCTGAGGAACATCACTGTTAATAGATTTAGGAGAAGAACAGTGACCACAGCAGCAATGGAATCTTCAGAAAGGAAACTTGAGATGTAGTTACAGAAAAAAGGGATAGAAACCGTAGGAGGGTAGTTTGGAAATCAAAGCTTTGTGCCAGACTCTATCAAAAGTTTTTGATATGTCCAAGGCAACAGCAAAAGTTTCACCAAAATCTCTAAAAGAGGATGACCAAGACTCAGTAAGGAAAGCCAGATCACCAGTAGAGCGGCCTAGACGGAACCCATACTGGTGATCAGATAGAATGTTGTGAAGTGATAGATGTTTAAGAATCTTCCTGTTGAGGATAGATTCAAAAACTTTAGATAGGCAGGAAATTAAAGCAATAGGACGGTAGTTTGAGGGATTAGAACGGTCACCCTTTTTAGGAACAGGTTGAATGTAGGCAAACTTCCAGCAAGAAGGAAAGGTAGATGTTGACAGACAGAGTTGAAAGAGTTTGACTAGGCAAGGTGCAAGCACGGAGGCACAGTTTCGGAGAACAATAGAAGGGACCCCATGAGGTCCATAAGCCTTCCGAGGGTTTAGGCCAGCGAGGGCATGGAAAACATTGCGAAGAATTTTAATAGGTGAAATGAAGTAGTCAGAGGGTGGAGGAGAGGGAGGAACAAGCCCGGAATCGTCCAAGGTAGAGTTTTTAGCAAAGGTTTGAGCGAAGAGTTCAGCTTTAGAAATAGATATGATAGCAGTTGTGCCATCTGGTTGAAATAGAGGAGAGAAAGAAGAAGCAAAGTTATTGAAGATATTATTGGCTAGATGCCAGAAGTCACGAGGGGAGTTAGATCTTGAAAGGTTTTGACATTTTCTGTTAATGAAGGAGTTTTTGGCTAGTTGGAGAACAGACTTGGCATGGTTCCTGGCAGAAATATAAAGTGCATGAGATTCTGGTGATGGAAGGCTTAAATACCCTTTGTGGGCCACCTCTCTATCATGTATAGCACGAGAACAAGCTGTGTTAAACCAAGGTTTAGAAGGTTTAGGACGAGAAAAAGAGTGAGGTATGTACGCCTCCATACCAAACACTATCACCTCTGTTATGCGCTCGGCACACAAAGACGGGTGTCTGACACGGAAGCAGTAGTCATTCCAAGGAAAATCAGCAAAATATCTTCTTATGTCCCTCCAACTAGCAGAGGCAAAACGCCAGAGGCACCTTCGCTTAGGGAGATCCTGAGGAGGGATTGGAGCGATAGGACAAGATAAAGATATGAGATTGTGATCGGAGGAACCCAACGGAGAAGAAAGGGTGACAGCATAAGCAGAAGGATTAGAGGTCAGGAAAAGGTCAAGAATGTTGGGCATATCTCCAAGACGGTTAGGAATACGAGTAGGGTGTTGCACCAATTGCTCTAGGTCATGGAGGATAGCAAAGTTGTAGGCTAGTTCACCAGGATGATCATTGAAGGGAGAGGAAAGCCAAAGCTGGTGGTGAACATTGAAGTCTCCAAGAATGGAGATCTCTGCAAAAGGGAAGATTGTCAAAATGTGCTCCACTTTGGAAGTTAAGTAGTCAAAGAATTTCTTATAGTCAGAAAAGTTAGGTGAGAGTTATACAGCATTGATTAATTTAGTATGAGATTGGCTCTGTAGTCGTAGCCAGATGATGGAAAACTCAGAAGATTCAAGAGCGTGGGGACGAGAGCAGGTTAAGTCATTGCGCACATAAACGAAGCATCCAGCTTTGGATCGAAAATGAGGATAGAGAAAGTAGGAGGGAACAGAAAAGGGGCTACTGTCAGTTGCCTCAGACACCTGAGTTTCAGTGAGGAAAAGAAGATGAGGTTTAGAAGAGGAGAAGTGGTGTTCTAGAGATTGAAAATTAGATCTTAGACCGCGAATTTTGCAGGCTAATGAAGAAAAAGTTGGGGGGGGACGTCAAGACACTTAGGGTCGTCGACAGAAAGGCAGACCGACCAGGGGACATTTATGATCCCCTCCCCAGATGGGGACTCCGAGGGTGGTGTAGGAGTCGCGCTGATGATTTTAAAATTTTTGAGTGAAGGGTGTGTGTGATTAGTAGTGATTGTAGGTTTTGATTTGTAGTTTTGTGTGGAGGAAGAGAGTTGTCTCTAGAAAGCAGGCTGTGACTGCCCCCTTGTGTTGTGACACACAAAGGGAAACGTTCAGTGTCACAGCTGGGTTTAATGATAAGTTCACAGCACCCCCTGAACAGTGCTTTAGACCTCACTGGGAGTAATTATCGTTTCGGCAGGTGTCTACTGCCTCCTCCTGTAATATGTTTTCTTTTTCTTTTTTTTTCTTATCTACCAAAAGTCTAAAACACATGAATAGCATTTGTGTATGGATTAAGAGAACAACATTATCAAAAACATGTATTATAAGCAATTACCACAATCTTATGGACAAATACACCAAAAAGCATACAGACCATCCTATAAGAAAAATGAGAACAACATTGGTAAAAATATGAAAGGTAAGTGTTTTTGAGCTTGTTAGGTACCAAAACTCTAAAAAGAACGGGAAATATCCAATATGTGAAAAAAATACATTATCAAAAGCATATCTTTTGAGTGTTTTTTTTTAGCTTTTTAAGTACCAAAACGCTAAATTATATGGAAAACACTCTTTACGAAAAAAAACGTCTATTATGAGTGTCTTTGAGCTTCTTAAGTACCAAAACGCTAAAAATGGATGGAAAAAACCCATTATGGGAAACAAAATTATATTAACAAAAACATATGAGGTTTTTTTTTTTTTTAGCTTCTTAGGTACCAAAAAGCTAATACATATAAATAGCACTCTATATGGAGAAAGAGAAAGACATTACAAAAAAATGTCTATTATGACTGATTATCACCATGTTAGGGACCAAAACGCCAAAATGGATGAGAAGAATCTGATGAAAAATGCGTAATATGAGTTTTTTGGGGGGCTTGTCATGTTCCAAAACGTTAAAGTGCATGAAAAGTACTCTATATAGGAATAAAAAACATAATTACGAAAAAGGACTTTTTAGTGCCTTTCAGCTTTTTACCTAGCAAAAAAAAAAAAAGCACTTAAAACACACTATACTGGAAAACAAAACAACTTCGGCAATATTATGTCTTTTGAGTGCTTTTGAACTTGAAACATACAAAAACGCTAAAATGCATATGAATCACCTTTCCTGGAGAAATAGAATATTAATAAATTCGTGTGTTTTAATTTTTTTTTTTTTATCTTGTTAAGTACCAAAACGTAAAAAAAAAAAAAATGGATGAAAATCATTCTGTATAGCGTAAAGAGATAAGAATACCAGAAAGTGTCATTTAGGAATTTATGAGCATATTAACCATCAAAACGCTAAAAATCATGGAAAATACCCTATATGGGAAAAAAAATTCTGAAAACGTGTCTTTTGAATGTTTTGAGCTTCTTTAAGTACCAAAGCGGAAAAACACGTTTTTGGTGCCAAATACTCTCATAAACAACCAAATTATACGTTTATGGTAATGTCATTTTGCATATGAAGAGCGTGCATTTTGGTGTTTTGCTACCTACCAAGCTCAAAAATACTTAAAACACACGTTTTTGTTAATACTGTTTTGTTTCTCCAGAAAGGGTGTTTTATATGCGTTCTCGCATTTTTATACGTGAGAACCTTAAAAACATTAAAAAGACACTTTCTTGATAAATTTTAGTTTTTCGATATAGCGTGTTTTTGATGCTTTTTTTTTAGCTTTTTGGTGTGTAAGAAGCTGAAAAGCAATCTAAATACACGTTTTTTCTTAATGTTCTTTCCTTTGACCATGAAGGTTGTTTTCCATGCGATTTTGTGTTCTAGTACCTAACAAGCTCAAAAAACAATCATATTTCTCGTTTTAATTATGTTATTCTGTTTCTTCTTATAGTGTGCCCTCCATGTTTTTTGGCGTTATTCTCTCTAACATGATAATCACTCATAATACACGTTCTTTTAATGATGTTCTGTTTATCCATATAAAGTGGTATTGTTTTGTTTTTTACCTTCTTTTGTACAAAAACGGCAAAAAGCATAAAAAGTGGAAGAAGTGAACGACAAAATTAATGCAAAGGACCCCATAAGGGGTAACGAGACGATATGCCAATAAAAGTGTCATTTTGGTGTTTGTGAGCGTATTAAGCATCAAAACGCTAAAGGGTATGAAAAAGATCCCATATGGAAAATCTAAATAACTTTTTTCTAAAGTGTGTTGTGTGTGTGTGTGTGTGTGTGTGTGTGTGTGTGTGTTTTTGAACTTTCTAGATATCAAAACGGTAAAAATGAATTTCTTAGAAATCAAAACGGTAAAGGTGCATCCAAAACGTTAAAACACATAAAGAGCACTCTGTATCGAAAAATAACAACATTACCAAAAACGTGTATTAGGAGTTATTGCAACAATGTAACGGACCAAAATGCAAAATAAGTATGGAAACCACCTTTTAAGAGGAATCAGAACAACAATGCTATAAACGTGTATCGAGGGATTTTGTGCTTTTCATGTATGAAAACAATAAATTGCATGGAAAGCACTTTATATAGCAAAAGAAAACATCATTAACAAAAATGTGTATTTTGAGAGCTTTTCACCTTCCTACGTACCAAAACGCTAAAAAGTATGGAAAAAAAGTTATGTTGAAAAACAAAATAACTTGATCAAAATCGTACGTACAAAAACGATAACACTTTCAAACCACCTTTCATGGAGAAACAAAACAAAATTACCAAAAAGGTGTGTTTTATGTTTTTTTTTTTTTTTAGCTTATTTGGTATCAAAATGCCAAAATACATGCAAACCTCGCTATATGAGTTAAAGAGATGATATTACCAGAAACGTGTCATTTGGGTGTTTATAACCGTTTTATGCAAAAACGCTACCAAAAAAAAAAAAAAAAAAAATAGAAAACACCCTATGTGGGACAACAAAACATCATCGAAAGATATTACCGAAAACGTGTCTTTTGAGTGCTTGTAGATTCGTTACGTACCAAAACGCTAAAAACATCATACAAAACACTCTTTACTGATCAACAGAACATTATGATGAACGTGTTTTTGAGTGTCTTTGACCTTGTTAGGTAATAAAACGCTTAAAATGCATGCAAAGTTCGCAGTATGGGAAACAAAATGATATTAACACAAGCGTGTATTATGAGTTTTGTTCAGTTTCTTATATAACAAAGCGTTAAAATACATGAATACAACTATATATTGATAAAAAAAAAAAACGAAAAATAATGCCTTTTGAGTGTATTTGAGATTAAGTACCAAAACACTAAAACGTATGCAAAACACCCATGAAGGAGAACGGGAATAACATTACCAAAAACAACTCGATTTTTTTTTTTTTTTTTAGCTTGTTACACAGAAAAATACCAAAATGCATTGAAAGTATTCTATATGGAAAAACGACATTACGAGAAACGTGTATTATAAGTGGTTTTGAGTTTCTTAGATAATAAAACGCTAAAACGCATGAATAGCACTATATAAGAAAAAGCAGAATATTTAAAGAAAAAAGTGCATTTTGGGTGTTTTTCACATTGTTTGGTGACAAAACACGAATATGCTTGTAATGCCTCCCATATAAAGAAACGAATCGACATTACCTGAAACGTTTCTCTTCAGTATTTTGACCGTGTTAGGCACCAAATCGATAGAAAGCATGAATTCACCGTTTGAGAATGCATAAAAAATATAACAAAAAACATGTATTTTATTGTTTTTGATCTTCTTACGTATCAAAAAGCATAGCACATGCAAAACATCTTTATAGAGAAACATGATAACATTACCAAAAAGAAGTATTTAGTTTTGAGCTTGTTATGTAAAAAAAACGCCAAAACCCATGCAAAGTAACCTTAATGGGGAAACGAAAAACATTAAGAGAAACGTGTATTTTAATTGTATTTCACATTCTTAGGTATAAAAAACGACAAAATTTACAAAAAGAATGCTACATATGGAAAGGAAAGGAAATTTCCAGAACGTGTCTTTTCATTATTTAAGACAATGTTATACACCACGACACAAAAAAAATTGGAAATCACCCTATATGGGAATGGAAAAAGAAAAAAAACATAAAACGTGTATTTGGAGTGTTTTTGAGGTATTTACGGAGCGAAACTCTAAAATGCATCCAAATACTATTTTATTGAGAAACAATATTATCAAAAACAAAAAACAATTTTTTTGAGCTTTTTACGCAAAAAATCCTACCTAACCTACCTAACCTAACCAAAACGCTAAAACTCGTGAAAAACACCCTTCATGGAAAAACAGAATGACCGCGTAAAACAAATATTATATTTTACATAATACATTAGTGTTTTTTTTATTTTGTTACTTAAAAAAATACCCAAAAAAGCATGCAAAGCATCCCTTATGAAGACAGGAAACGAGATTTTCAGAAAGTGCCTGTGTATTGTTTATGAGCCAGTTAAACACTAAAACGCTAAAAATAAAGTATGGAAGTCTGATTATATAGAAACAAAAAAAAAAAAAAGACGAATTTACAAAAAAACGTGTCCTTTGTGTGCAAAATAACGCTAAAAACGCATGCGAAATGATCTTTATGGAGGAAAAGAATAACTTTACCAAAAAGAAGTATTTTGAGTGTTATTGAGCTTGAAAAGACAATATGACAAAAAATATTTTTCAGCTTCTTAGGCGACAAAACATTAAAACACATGAAAAACACTCAATATGGAGAAACAGAACAATATTACCAGGAACGTAATTTTCAGTTTAATTGATAGTCATCAAAACACCAAAAATGCACACATAGAAGAAAAACGAGATATCCAGAAACGTGTCTTTTAAGTGTTTATGAGACTGCTTTTCACATTATTAAGTACTAAAACACCAAAATGCATGCAAATACCCTATATGGGGAAACAAAACTGAATTACCAAAAACGCGTTTTTTTTTTTTTTTTTTTTTTTGAGCGTGGTAGACTCCAAAATCGCTAGAAAGCATGGAAATCGTCTTATATGGAAATACAAGAAACAATAAGAAAATCATATCATTTGAATGTTTCTTGGACTTCTTACGTACAAAAACGCTAATACGCAAGCAAAACACCCTCTTTGGAGAAACAGAATAACATTAACAAAAATAATTATTTTGAGTGTTTTTAAGCTTGTTACACACGAAAACGCCAAAATATATGCAAAGCACGATATATGTTGAAACAAAACGACATTAAGAGAAACGTGCCATTTCAGTGTTTATATTATTTTTTTTTCAGCGTTTTAGGCACGAAAACAATAAAATGTATGGAAAGAACCATATAGTGGGAATACAAAACTTAACCGAAAACGTGTCTTTTGAGTGTTTTTGATCCTCTTACGTACCAAAACGCTAAAATGTATGCAAAAAGTGTGTTATTGAGCTTCTTACAAAAAACACCAATATGAAAGCAAAGAAAGATATGGGAAACGAAACGATATTACAAGAATTATGTCTTTTACGCGTTTCTGAATATCTTAGGTAATAAAACGCTAAAACACTTATATGGCGCTTTATTTAGAGTAACAGAACAACTTTGCCGAAAACGTCTGTTTAGTTTCTTTTTTTTTTTTAATATTGTTAGGTACTAAAACACCAGAATACATGCAAAGTACTCTTTATGGAGAAATAAAATGACATTACCATAAACGTGAATTGTAAGTGTTTTTGTTCTTAGGTACCAAAACTCTACAGAGTGTAAATGACACTCTAAATGGGGGGAAAAATACAGAAAAGTTTTATTTTTGTGCTTTTCACGTTGTTAGTTACTAAAAGACCAGAAAATATGCAAAGCACTCTATATGGGTAAACGAAATGAAATTACGAGAAACGTGTCTTTTGAGTGTTTTTGAGCGTGTTAGGCACCAAAACACAAAAAAATATGGAAATAATTTTATATGGGAATACATAACGCAAAAACGCTCACAAAACGCCCTATATGAAGAAACAGAATAACTATCAAAGTATTTTTAGTGTTTTTAGCTAATAACATAATAACGCGAAAATCAGTGCAAAGAACCCTATATTGTGATACAAAAACATATTACCAAAAACCGTGTATTATAAATGTTATTAACCTCCTTAGGTAACAAAATGCTAAAACGCGTAAATAGCACTCTATATGTAGAAACAGAAGAACTTTTCCAAAAAAGGTGTTTTGATTTTTTTTTTTTTTACTTTGTTGAGTGCGAAAACGCGAAAAATGCATACATCGCTGTTAATATGAGGAAACCAAATGATATCATCAGACATGTGATTTCTCAGTGTTTTCAGCGTTTTACTCACGAAAACATTAAAATGCATGGAAAACATCCTACATTGGAATACATAGCAACATTATTAAAAAAAAAAGGTGTTTTTTCACTGTTTTTTTCAGCTTCTTACGTATCAAAACGTTAAATCGCATACAAAATACTCTTTACGGAGAAACAATAATATTAACGAAAAACGTATACTTTCAATGTTTTTGAAACTGTACCGTACAAAAACTTTAAAATGCATACAAAGCCCTCTAAATTGGAAACGAAACGATATTACAAGAAGCGTGTATTATATATGTTTGTGAGGTTCTTATGTACCAAAACGCTATAAACCGTGAATAGCAATTTATGTGGAAAAATAGAACTACCAAAAAAGTGTTTTATTTTTTTATTTATATATATTTTTTTACATTTTTATGAGCCAAAAAGTCAAAATGGAATTAAATGAGTCTATTTAGGGAAACAAAATGACATTACCAAAACGCCAAAATGAAAGGAAGGCATCCTGTATGGGGATCTTACAAAAAATATATATTATGACTGTTTTCGAGCTTAATAGGTACAAAAAACTCTAAAACGGGTGAATAGCACTCTGCATGGAAAAAAAAGAATATTACCAAAAACATGTCTTGATTGAATTTTTTTTCTTTTTTTTAACATTGTTAGGTACCAAAACGCCAAAACGCATTCATAGCACTTTACATAGGGAACAAAAATGACATTACCAAATATGTGTGATTCGAGTGTTGTTGAGCGTCTTGGGCACCAAAACGCTAAAATAGCATGGAAGTAAATCTGTATGCGAATAAACAAACATTAAGAAAAACGTTTGTTTTGAGAGTTTTGGTATTTCTTACGTACCAAAACGAGAAAACTCATGGAAAACACACTTTATAAAGAAATATAATAACATTACCAAAAACAAGTCTTAAGAGTGTTTTTCAGCTTTTTACGTAGAAAATTGCCGCAAATACAAAATACTCAAAATACTCAATACTCAAAAAAAAAGCCATTATTATTAACGTGTATTATGTGTGTTCTTCAGCATATTAGGTAACAAAACGCGAAAACGCGTTGTCACCACTCTATATTTAGAAACAACATTGCCAAAAAAAAAACATGTAAATTGAGTGTTTTTCACATTAATAGATAACAAAATGTCAAAATGCATAGGAAAACGTCATTTATATTAAAAAAAAGAAAAAAACGAAACGACATTTGAAGAAACGTATTTTTTGCATATTTTTGTGCTTGTTAGACACCAAAACGCTAAAAAGCATGGAAAGTGCCATATATGTAAGTAGAAAACAACATTACCAAAAACGTGTCGAGTTTTTCTTAGCTTACACACCAAAACGCTAAAACGTATGCAAAAACACTCTTTAATAGAGAAAAAACATTACGAGTAACAAGTATTTTGGGTGTTTCTGAGCTTGTTACGTACAAAAACACCACAATGCATGCAAAGTCCCGAAATGGGGAAATGAAAACACATTTACGAGAAACGTAAATGTGTTTTTATTTTTTAAGATTCTTCACTACCAAAACGCTAAAACCCTTGAAGGGCATTATATATGGAGAAACAGAATAACATTATAAAAAAAACAACGATTTTAATTGTATTTCACATTGTTAGATCGAAAACGCAAAGATGCAGGTAAAGCATATGGGTAAAAGAATCTACATTACTAGAAATGTGTCTTTTGAGTGTTTATAAGCGTGTTAGGAACCAAAAGTCATAAAAATAAGGGAAAGTATCCTATATATGGAAAGAAATTAAATCTACAAAAAAAAAAAAAAAAAAAAAACGTGCTCTTAAATTGTTTGGTACTTAAGTACCAAAACGATAAGACACATGTACAACACCGTTTATGGAGAAAACGAATAACATAACTAAAAAATTTTGGGTGTTTTGAACTTCTTACGTAAAGGAACGCCAAAATACATAGAAATTATCCTATATGGGAAACGAAAGAACATTACGATAAACGTGCATTATGAGTTTTTGAGCGTCTTAGGTACCAAAATGCTAAAAGTAATGAATAGTACTCTTTATGGAGAAACCGAAGAACATTATCAAAAACGTGTATTTGACATTGTTAGGTACCAAAACGCCAAAATGCAAGCAAACGCCCCCCCCCCCCTATATGGGGAAAGGAAAAGAGATATCCAGAAACGTGTCTGTTTTATATATCGTTCCAGGGTCAAAAACAATAAAAAGCAAGTAAAGCACCCTATATAAGAAAAAAGAACAATATTACCAAAAACGTCTCTTTTCAGTGTTTTTGAGTTATTTACGTACGAAAACGCTCAAATGCATCCCAAAAAAACTTTTATGAAGAAAGAGTATAACTTAATGAAAAACGTGTATTTTCATTTTCTTTGAGTATTACGTAGAAAAATTGCAAAATGCAACCAAATTACTCTATATGATGAAACGAAAAGATATTATGAGAAAAGTTTATTGAGAGAGTTTTTGTACTTTTTAAGTATCAAAGTGCAAAAACGCATAAAAAGCATTCTATATCGAGAAAAAGAATATTATTAAAAACGTGTATTTAGTTTTTTTTTTTTACATTGTTAGGTACCACAACGTTACATTACATACAAAGCACCTTATATGAAGAGAAAAAAAAATTCTAGAAACTTGTCTTTTTCTTATGAGAATTATAGACAGTAAAAACGCTAAGATGAAAATCACCCTATAGCTGAATACAAAACATTATTACAAAAAAAAAAAAAGAAAACGAGTCTTTTGAGTGTTTTTCAACTTATTTCGTACCAAAAGATTAAAACGAATGCACCCTTTGTAAATAAAGAAACTATAAGTTACCCCTCAAAAAAAATAAATATATTTTGAGTGTTTTTGAACATGTTACGTACAAAAACACGAAAAATACATGAAAAATATTGTATATAAAGCCAAAATGAAATTACCAGAGACGTGCATCATAAGTATTTTGAGCTTCTTAGTCATCAAAACGTTAAAACACATGAATAGCTCTTTATAATGAGGAACAAAGCAACCTTGCGGAAATCGTGTATTTTGACTGTATTTCACATGGTTAGGTTATAAAGCTCTAAAATGCATGCAATAAACAATACATGAGGAAAGGAAACAAGTTTTCCGGAAAAGTGCTTGGTCATTTTTTTTTTTTTTCCATGCTTTTTAGCTTTTTGTGCCTAAGACTCTCAAAAACATTCAAAAGGCAAGTTTCTTGCAATGTCTCTTCGTTTTCCCATATAGTAAGATTTGCATGCATTTTGGCTTTTTTGCACCTAATATAGTGGAAACACTTAAAATTCATTTTTTGGGTAATATTCTGTTCCTCCATATAGGGAGCTATTCATACGTTTTAGCGTTTTTATTCCTAAGAAGTTAAAAAATACTCATAATACATGTTTCTCGTAGTGTATTTTCGTTTCTCCATACATTCTGGCGTTTTCCTAAGCCAAAATGTATGGAAGGTACCTAAGAAGTTCCGAAACACTCAAAATATTTCTTTTGAGTAATGTCTTTCTGTTTCTTCATAAAAGGTGTTTACGTACCAAAACTCTAAAACGCATGCAGCGTTTTAGAGTTTTGGTACATAAAAAGCTAAAAACTCTGAAAAGAGACGTTTTTCGTAATGTTTTGCTTTCTCACATAGGGTGCTTTTCATGCTTTTCAGTGTTTTGGTGCTTAGTACGCTCATAAACATAAAAAAAGATACGTTTCTGGAAATCTTGTTTCCTTTCAATATGTAGGGTGTTTTGGCACCTATTATTGAGGAATTCACACAAAATACAAGTTTTTGGTAATGTTGATCTGTTTCTCCATATAGAGAGTTATGGGTTTTAGAATTTTGTTAATAAAGAAGCTCAAAAACATTAATAATATACTTTTCTTGTAATGTGTTTTCGTTTACTTTGCAAGCATTCTTGCGTTTTTTATGTAAAAAGCTCAAAACAATAAAAAAAAAATATTTGTTTTTGGTAATATTATGTTTCTGCATAAAGTTTTAGCGTTTTCGTACGTACTTAGCTCAAAACGCTAAAAAGAAACCTTTTTGGTAATGTTGTTTTGCTCTCTCATATAGGGTGCTTTTTCATGCTTTTTTAACGTTTTTGTGTCTAGCACACTGATAAACATTCAAAAGACACATTTTTAAAAATCTCATTTTTTTCTTTCCCAATATAGGAAGCTTTACGTACATTTTGACATTTTGGAACATGACAATGTTAAATACACTCGAAATACATGTTTTTGGTAATGTTGTTCTATTTCTTCATATAGAGTTTCTTCATACAGATACTTTCTATGTCTTTTGACGTTTTTGTACGTAACGTGTTCAAAAACACTTAAAATACTTGCTTTTGTTAATGTTAATCTTTTTTTCCAGAAACGGTGTTTTTCATGCATTTTACTGTTTTGTTACACAGGTAGATCAGAAACACTCAAGACACATTTTTGGTATTTTTTTTTTTTTTTTTTCGTATATAGGGTGTTGTTTTTTTTTTTTTTTTTTACTTTTCTGCACAATACGCTTATAAAGACTAAAAATACATGTTTTTGGATATGTCTTTTTTTTTTTTCATATAGTGTGCTGTCATGCATTTTGGCATAATGGCACCCAACAATATGAAATACACTCAAAACACACATTTTTAGTAATATTGTTCTGTTACTCCATATAGAGTGCTATTCAAGCCCCTTCAAGTTTTTGTACGTAAGATGTTCAAAAAAAACTCATTTCTCGTATTTTTTTTTTTTTTCATAAGGTATTTTACATGCTTTTTTACTTTTTTGTAACAAGCTCAAAAACACTCAAAATACTTCTTTTTTGGTAATGTGCTTGCATGGGTTTTAGTGTTTTGGCAAGTAAGAAGATCAAAAACACTCAACAGACACGTTTTTCGTAATATTGTTTTGTATTACTAAACAGGGTGATTTTTTATTGTTTTGGTGCCGAACGTGCTCCAAAATACTCAAAAGACACTTTTCTGATAATGTATTTCACATTGTAAGGTACCAAAACGCCAAAAATTATAAACCCTACATGAGGAAAGGAAACAAATTTTCCAGAAACGTGTTATTTGAGTGTTTTAGAGCGTGTTACGCACTATAAAGCTAAAAAGAATGAAAATTATGGGAATGGGAAAACCTTTCCCCATATAGGAGGCTTCGCATGAATTTTTGCGTTTTGGTTGCTAACGATGTGAAAAACACTCAAAATACACATTTTCGGTAATGGTCCGGGTCTCCATATAGATAAAATGCATATTCATGTATTTTAGAGTTTTGGTACCCAAGATGCTTAATAACATTCATAATACGCGTGTCTGGTAATTCCCTTTCGTTTCCCCATACAGGGTATTTTGGATGCATTTTTGGCATTATTTTTTTTTAATAACAATCTTAAAAATACTCAAAATACTTATTTTTTTGTAATATACTAATCCTCTATGAAGGTTATTTTGTATGCATTTTACTAATTTAGTACGTATGAAGCTCAAAAACACTCGAGACACTTTTTTTTTCTTTCCGTGCGTTTTTTTTTTCTCTCTCTCTCTTTTATGCGTTGTGCATACGCTAAATAAAAAACAGAAAAAGCACGTTTTTGGAAAATTTGTTTCCTTTCCTCATGTAGGGTTTATGGCATGCATTTTGGCTCTTTGGTACCTAACAATATGAAATACACTCAAAACAGACGTTTTTCGCAAGGTTGCTCTGTTCCTCCATATAAAGTGCTATTCATGTGTTTTAACGTTTTGGTGACTAAGAAACTCAAAATACTTATAATGCACGTCTCTGGTAATTTCATTTTGGCTCTTTATATAGAGTATTTTTCATGTGTTTTTTCGTATTTTTGTACGTAACATGTTCAAAAACACTTTAAATACATGTTTATTTTTAATAACTTGTATTTTTTTCTTAACAAAGGGTGTTTTGTATTCGTTTTAACGTTTTGGTACGAAAGAAATTAAAAACACTGAAAAAACTCGTTTTTCGTAACAATTATTTGTATTCCCTTACGAGGTGATTTTCATGCATTTTAACTTTTTTGCTGTCTATAACGCTCATAAAAACTCAAAAGACATATAAGGTGCTTTATATGTAATGTGACGTTATGATACCTAACAATAAAAAAAAAAAAACACTCCAAATACACGTTTTTGATAATGCTTTATTTCTCGATATAGAATGCTTCTTATGCGTTTTTGCACTTTGATACTTAAAAGGTATAAAAACTCTTACAATAAACTTTTCTCATAATGTCTTTTCTTGTAGGGTAATTTAGATGCACATTTGGCATTTTTATACGTAACACTAAAAAACAATCAAAATACACGTTTTTCATTAAGTTATACTCTTTGTTCATTAGAAGTTTTTTGGGTACATTTCAGCGTTTTAGTACGTAAATAAGTCAAAAACACTGAAAAAAGACGTTTTTGGTAATATTGTTTTCTTTTCCCATATACTTGCTTTTGTTTTTGACTCTTTTATAGAAATCTCTTTCCATTTTCCCCATATAAGGTGGTTTGCATGTACTTTGGCGTTTTGGTGAAAAGTGAAATGTGAAATTTGAAATGTGAAATACACTAAAATTACACGTTTTTGGTAATGTTCTTCGGTTTTTTCATAAAGAGTACTATTCATTTCTTCTAGCATTTCGGTACCTAAGACGCTCAAAAACTCATAATGCACGTTTTTCGTAATGTTCTTTCGTTTCCCATATAGGATAATTTCCTTGTAATTAGGCGTTCCTTTATGTAAGAAGTTCAAAACACCCAAAAATGCTTTTTTTAGTTATGTTATTTTACTTCTCCATAAACGGTGTTTTACTTGTGTTTTATCGTTTTGGTACGTAAGTACCAAATACTTTAAGAGTACGTTCATAAACACTGAAAATGGGACCTCTTTTGTACTGTAATGTTTTCGAGCACAGGGTGTTTTCCATGTATTTTTAGCGTTTCGGCGCTTAGCACTGATAAACACTTAAAAGACACATTTCTAGAAATTTAATTTCCTTTTCCATATACGGTGGTTTGCGAGCATTTTGGCGTTTTGGCACCTAAGAATGTGGAGTACACTCAAAATAAGGGTTTTTCTTAATGTTGTTCTGTTTTTCGATATAGAGTGCTATTCATTATTTTTAGCACTTGGTACCTAAGAAGCTGTAAATCTCTCGTAATATACGTTTCACGTAATTTCTTTTTGTTTCCCTAATACAGTATTTTACATGCTTTTTTTTACTTTTCTACAATCATAAAAAACTTAAATTACATATTTCTGGTAATGTTACTCTGATTCTACATAAAGTGTTTTTATTGCGTTTCGGCGTTTTGGTAGGTATGTAGCTGAAAAACACTGATGACAGACTTTTTGATTATTTTTTCCCCATATATGATGCTTTTTTCCATGTTTTTTATCGGTTTGGTGCCTTCCACGCTCGTAAACATTCAAAAGACATGTTTCCGGAAATTTCGTTTTTTTTTTCTTTTTCCTTTATATATGTTTTTTTTTTCCCCTTGTATATGCTTTAAAGGCAATTTTAATTTTTTTGATAAGTAACAATGTGATGTATAAAAAAAAATTCGTTTTTTTTCATATTTGCCTGTTTCTCCATTTAGAGTGCTATTCATTCTTTTTAGCTTTTTTGTACCTAAGAACCTCAAAAAACACACATAATACACGTTTTTTGTAATGTCTTTTCGTTTCTCTGTATAGGTTTCATTGCAACAAGCTTGAAAAACATTAAAAATACTTGTTTTTTGGTAATGTTATTCTCTTTTTTTTTCCATAATGGGTGTTTTGTATGAGTTTTAATACGTCAGTAGTGAAAATAGATGTTTTGATTTTTTTTTTTCACATATATGACTTTCCATACCTTTTTAGGGGGGCAGTTAGGTACATAGCACATTCATAAACACTCAAAAGACATGTTTCTTGAAATCCCGTTTTTTTTTTTTTTTCCCCATGAAGGATGCTTTTGAATGCATTTTATCAGTTTGGTACCTAGCAATGTGAAATACACTCAAAATATCCGTTTTTGGTAATGTCCTATTTTTTTCATATATACATATTTATGTATTATCGCATTTTGGAGCCTGAGAAGCTTAAAAACACTCATTATACACGTTCTTCGTAATGTATTTACATTTCTTCATATAGAGTACTTTTCATGCAATTTTGCGTTTTTTTTTTTTTCACGTAAGAAGCCTTATATGCATTTTGGCTTTTGGTACCTAACAATGCAAAATACATGTTTTTGGTAGTGTTGTTCTGTTTCTCCATATAGAGAAACGCATTTTAGCGTTATGGTACTTGAGAAGCACAAAAAAACATTCATAATACATTTTTCTCGTAATGGATTTTTGTCTCTCCATACAGGTTGCTTTACATGCATTTTGGCGTTTATGTACGTAAGAAACTCAAAAACACTAAAAATACTTGTTTTTGGTAATGTTACTCTGTGCCTTCATAAAGGGTGTTTTGCATGCGTTTTTTTTATGATTTTGGAACGTATGTAGCTAAAAAATTAAAAAAGACTCGTTTTGTTTTCCCATATAGGGGGCTTTCCAAGCTTTTTAGTTTTTTTTGTTGTCTAACATGCACAAATACTCAAAAGATACGTTTCTTTTAATGTAGTTTCTTTTTTCCCATATAGGACACATTGCATGCACTTTGTTAATTTGGTACTTAACAGAATAGCTTTACCAAAAACAAGTATTTTGAGCGTTTTTGAGCTTGATACGTAAAAAAAAAACAACAACAACATGCATGCAAAGTAAACGAGATTTCCAGAAACCAGTTTAATGAGTTCTTATGAACATTTTAGGGATCAAAACGCTGAATACAATGTCAGTCTCCCTTTATGGAAATATAAAACAACACTGCGAAATTTTATTTATTTATTATTTTTTTGTGTTTATTATTAATATTGTTATTACGCACGAAAACGCTGCAACGCATGCACAACACGTTTTATGGAAAAACATCATAACGTTACTAAAAAATAAATATTTTTGAGTGTTTTTGATATTGTTACATACAAAAATGTCAAAAATTCATGAAAAGTACCCTATATGGGGAAACGAAAAGACATTAAGAGAAACTTTTAATATGAGTGTTTTTGAGCTTCTTAGGTACCAAGACGCTAAAACGAATGAATAAGTTACACATTTTTTAATTTACACTATAAATATACCAAAAACGTGTATTTTGAGGGTTTTTGAGATTGTTACGTAGAAAAATGCCAAAATGCATGTGTGCCTGGGAAAACGTAAAGACATTACGAAAAACGGGTATTATAGGAGTTTTTGAGCTTCTTAGGTAGAAAAATGCTAAAACGCATAAATAGCACTCTATATCGAGAAACAGAATGTCATGGATCGGTGTTTCCTTTACGTTACCCCTGCCGATCACATGCGACTCCTGGTTGAGTCTCCAGGTAGACTAGGGTGGGACACTCAAAAGAAAGCACAGTCGTAAATATTTGACTTATATTTACACAGTAATTACAACAAAGGCCTGGCTAGCTATGGCTACACTCAGTGGCGCGTGGGCCGCACACAAAGAAATACCTATTCCTTCGGAAGTGAGGCCAATGCCCGGTCCTTTTGCGTTGTGAGAGCACAGCCTGACGTTAAATTACTGGGTCACGGAGGTAATTAGTCGGCACTATGCGCTGTATCACTTATGCCGGGCAAGGGGCGACGACCACGTGGTCGCTGGGTGACTGGAAATGAAATCTTGTTAACAGGCCTTACCACAAATAACTCACCCCAGGCGTTCCACTGGTGTACTCACTCCTCCAGTCTGCTTCGATGAAAGCCAGCTTCGTTGGTCAGGGCTTCGGCTTACCGCTGCACCACGCTGTCCTTTCTGCAGGCTGGTTCGGGAGGAGTCGAGGAGGGCACGTCCTGGGCGCTGGGTGACCTGGCTGGGAGTGAGGCCGAGCAAGGTCGTGCCCCGCTCACCTCGGCCCGCGCGCATTGATACAGGCTCCGCCCACCTGCCCGCATGGCGGATGGTTCTCTCCTATGACGGGGCGGTAATTTATTGCCCTCTCAAAATCTAGTGTCCCTGTGCTCTCACATTACCCCATACAAACGAGGATTTTTTTTTCGGAAAAAAAAAATTCTAAGCCTTACTAGCTACTAACGGTGTGTGTGTAGACCAAAAGGGGTCTTCGGGTGGAAGCTCAGGTGGCTCATGAGGGTAAAACCCCGTATTTACGTTAAGAATCTCGCTTAGGGGGAAAACTCCTGAACCAGCTGAACCTTCCCGTTCCTTTTGCAAGACGAAATATCGTCAGACTTAAACCGCCCTCCCATTGTTATGTATGTCTGCGTATAACATAACGGAGTGTAGGTGTTCGAGCGTACGTAATATATGTGTAAGAGATACGCAGACGCTACACGAACACGGAGCGGTGTCTTCGGATTCATCTTGGGGAAGACGCAGCGTGGTGTCACCCCTCTCTGGGAGACACGAGCGTGTTCTGAACGGCCTTCAGGTCAGGATTGCCCTCAGAGCCCCTCTGCCAACAAAGAGAAAGTTTAGTGTCTTCATAGTACCATATACATCCCATATTCAAACACAGAACACAAGTGACAACTCATCCTGTAGTTGGGGTGTAGTAGTGTGGGTGGTTACTCGTCTCTCTGGGCCACCACATAACCTGGTCCACACTCTTCCTCTCCAGGCACCCAAGGCGTCCTCCCTAAGGATGCTGCTGCTAGGGGCGAAACTGGGGTGATTATGTGCAGGTACCCCACAAAGTAGGGACACCTGGTGCTGGAATGGGTAGGCATTATGCATGACATGTAAACATAGGCACACTCCTTCAGACCGATCTAGAATATAACTTAGTTACCTAACCAGACGCATGGCAAGATCATCTCTTTACTGAGGTGAAGAGGTACTACTCGCTCGTCTCAGCCGATGCGCTAGTCCCTTCTAAAAGGCGAGACAGCACGTCGGCCCCGACATTGTCTCGGCCACGGATGTACTGAACTCGCATCTGAAATTGTTGCAAATACAGAGCCCATCTCATTATTCGGGAGTTTGCATTCTTAGAGGTACGCAGTGACTCCAGGGGCATGTGGTCTGTCTGCAATACAAACTCATCCCCGTATAAGTAGAAGTAGAATTTCTTTATCCCATCTACTACGGCGAGTAGTTCACGTTCTACCGTGCTGTAGTTCTTCTCTGCCGGTTTGAGCTTCCTGCTGTGATAGGCCACGGGGAAGATGTCGCCGTCCTTCTCCTGCAGTAACACAGCACCCAAACCTTCACAGGAAGCATCGGTCCTAAGCACAAAGGGCTTTGTAGGGTCAGGCAACTGGAGGATAGGGTCCTTGCACAGCAAGGACTTCAGTGCCTTGAATGATCTGTCCTCGTGGGGACCCCACTCAACCTTATTTGGTGCTCTTTTCTTAACAAGCTCATAGAGCGGCAGCGCCACCGCGGCAAAGTTGGGGACAAACCTGCGGTAATACCCTGCTAACCCTAGGAACGATCGGACATGTCTTTTGGTGTGGGGAACAGGAGCTTCCTTTATTTTCTGAACCTTGTCCTCCAAGCAGAGGCACTGTCCTTGACTCACCTTGTGGCCTAGGAATTCGACATCTGCCTTGGCCAACTCACACTTGCTCGGCTTAACCGTCATGTTGGCGTCTCTGAGTTTATCAAGGACCATACGTAACAGTCTTACGTGGTCCTCCAAATCCGTAGAATGAATCAGTACGTCATCTACGAAAACCTCGACCCCATTCAGGTCACCTAGTACCTGTCTTATTCGGCGGTTGAAGACCGCGGGAGAATTGGCAAGGCCGAAAGGAAGGACCCGATATTGATAGAGGCCGCTGGGGGTGGCAAAAGCCGTTATTTTCCTTGACTCGGGGTCAAGCGGGATCTGAAAGAATCCTTTCGTGAGGTCCAGTTTGCTAAACACCCTCGAGTGTGACAGCCGGCTAAATATCTCCTGTTGGTCGAACATGGGCTCTGCGTCTATTTGTGTTACTGCGTTAATCCTTCGGAAGTCACCGCAGATCCTAACACTACCGCCTTTCTTGCGTACGACGACCATAGGACTACAGTACGGAGAATCGGATCTCTCGATAATGCCTAAGTCCTCCATTTCTTGTATTTCCTCAGCCACAGCGTCCCTAAGCTGCAGAGGGACCTGATAGTGTTTCACCTTCACTGGCTTTCGGTTCGTTAGGGTGATCTTGTGTGGCGACACCCGGGCCACGCGAGGCTTGTCAGAAAAGACCTCCGCGTATTCACCTAGAAGATCCTTTATTATCGATACTTCCTCAGGTGTTAGCCTTTCAGATAATGTGACGTCATCTACGGTTTCCGTCTGACGCTTTTGTACAGTGAGAGGACCATCTCCTACGTCCTCTGCATCGTGAATCACAGCTGCACTACATTTGATCTCACCCTCCTTCGCAGCTGTTGAGAGGGAAAAAATATCACGCACGGCTTTCAAACAGGTGGCCCTATCCTCAGCATATGCTGGTTCCTGAGCGCCAGCGCTACCAGAGATGGTAGGCGCATGATACTCCTTAAGCATGTTAATGTGAAGACGTTTCCGTTTCCCATCAATCAATACTACATAATTTAAGTCGGAGACGCGCTCTAGGACCTCATAAGGCCCCTTCCACTGCGCCAGCAACTTATTATGAGCAGTGGGTAGGAGTACTAAGCACTCCTGGCCAGGCTGCAGTGTGCGTAGTCGCGCATTGCGATCATAATGGGCCTTTTGTACCTCCTGGGCCTTCAGGAGTTCTTCCTTGGCCATACGACAGGTTTCCCTAAGTCTGCCAGCCAGGTTTATAACATACTCGTATGTCGTACGTACCTCCGGACTTGGCACGTCCTCGTCCCATAGCTCTCTCAGCACTTGGAGTGGACCGCGCACTGCTCTTCCATAGAGTAGCTCGAAAGGCGAGAACTTCAGAGTACTCTGCGGTGCTTCCCTGTATGCGAACAGGAGAGGAGCCACAAATCTCGGCCATTCCTTGGGTTGCTCGGCGGCCAGCCGCTTGAGCATTTTTTTCAGTGTGCCGTTGAACCTCTCACACAGACCGTTACCCATGGGATGCCAGGGTGTCGTGTTAAGGCCCTTCACAGAAAGAATCCTAAACGTCTCGTCCATCATGGCAGACGTAAACTGAGTGCCTCGGTCACTCAGCACCTCCTTGGGAATGCCCACACGGCAGAATATCCCTACCAGCGCTTCAGCCACTGTGGTGGCCTCTATATTTTTCAGAGGTACTGCTTCAGGCCAACGGGTGCTGAAGTCCACACACGTGAGTAGATATTTTGATCCGTCAGTCGCGCGTGGCGTGATCGGCCCAACAATATCTACGGCTACCCTCTCAAATGGTTCGGATATAAGGGGCATGGGTCTTAGCGGCGCAGGTTTCACACGGCCCTTGTCTACAGTTTTTTGACACACGTCACAGGATCTCACGAATCTCGCGATATCGGCCATCACGCCAGGCCAGAAAAATGTGTGACTAATGCGGTCTTGTGTTTTCTGTCGCCCCATGTGACCACCCAAGGCCGCGCTGTGCCCCATCTCCATCACCGCGTGGCGGTACTGTGCAGGCACCACGAATTGCGACCGAGTCTCACCGAGGTCGGAGATGACTTCCCTATACAACTTTCCTCTGTGTTGGCAGAAGCGAGTCGTTCCGTATTTATTTACCCTCGATACCCCCTCAGCGGCTTGCTTCCGAATGTTTGCAAGGGAGGGATCGGTCTTTTGTGCGGCAGTGACGTTAGCGCTATTGAGCAGCTCGTCAGGTGATGTGAGCTTGAGAGGGACCACGGGCCGTGTCTCTCGTGCCTGGGCTCGCGTCAGGGCGGCACCTACTTGATCTTCGGTTTGGGTCGCGGCGTCCGTGTTCCGAACGTCCCTCACCCCTTCAACGTTACCGATTATCAATTCATAGATAGGCTGTTTCATCACAGCGGCCTGGATTCTGCCAGTGAGGAATGGCGTCTCCACGTCGACTACAGCTATCGGGCAAGTAGCCATAGAGCCGTTAATCATGACGACTCTCACGTGTTCTCCTGTGAACTGAGCAGGGGTAACCAGGGCTTCTTTCACTACACAGCCGGTAGAACCATTGTCCCTCATTACCCTTACCAACCTGCCCCCTACTCTACCGTTTTTCACTATCAATCCCCGCGGTGAACCTCCTAGTACTGAAGAGGTGGCCGCTAGTCAAAATGGGTGGTTCTGGACAGCTGTAATTGGGGTAGTGTCTGCCGCTGGTACAATATCGTCCGGCGCATCGAGTAGCGCGGCAGCATATTTGCCTGTGTGTGAGGCAGCTCTCATAGGTGGTGTGGGACGCCATGAGCCGGTATTCCACCCACGTGGTGGTTGAAACTTACTACCCTCCCTGGGGTGTCCTTGTGGCTTATTCTGCCGGAAGGGAGGCGGTGCCTGCTCCTTCCTTACTGGCTCCGGATCGTTGGGTTGCGCCTTGTTGCACATTTCCTCAAACCTATCGCGTATGACTAACTCCCGTAGCGCTTCATACGTGAGGTAAATCCCTTCCTTTTGCACTCGCTCGTCAAAGAGACGAGAAATTCTGGCGTGAGCCTGAACGGCGGTTTCGTTATCACTGATAGCGGCACTGCGAAATGCCTGCTTGGCTGCCTCCGCCGTTCTGCCAAACGCCTTCAAAAGAGCGCATTTCATGTGCTCGTACGAGTTATCTTCAGGCCCTAGCCCATGTACGATGGACAAGGCTTTGCCTGTAAACAGGCTGTAAAATTCGATGGCCTTCTCTTCAGACTCCATCTGATACAACTTGGCCAGCCTCTCGAAACGGGAAATTAAAGCATTAATGTCTTCCCCTTCACGGTAAGCATTTAGTTTCACCCTATGTAAGGCACGAAGAGTGCTTCCCTCAGAACTTCGAGATCGAGTCTCTTCTGCCTCCACACGGCGAAGCTCCATTTCAGCCATCGCCTTCTCGTGTTCCCGTTCCTCGCCACGAATCATTTCCTGCCTCACACGTTCCTGCCTTTCCTCCTCCCGCTGGCGGTCCTCTCTCTCACGTTCCTCGGCACGTAAGCGGTCCTCTCTCTCCTCAGCTAGCCGCTTCTGTATATACTCACTAACCTTCGTCGCTGCTGTTATGTTCAGCGCCGTGATTTCAGGCCTAAATCTCGCAAAGGGATCGAAAGATTCACTGTGACCCTCGGACGCCATTGTCTGCAGCAAAAGATATCAGCAAGGTACTCGGCACCAAAGAATTACTCTACCGTGACTGCGCTTAGTATGAGGTCCCTGTTCGGGCGCCAATTGTCATGGATCGGTGTTTCCTTTACGTTACCCCTGCCGATCACATGCGACTCCTGGTTGAGTCTCCAGGTAGACTAGGGTGGGACACTCAAAAGAAAGCACAGTCGTAAATATTTGACTTATATTTACACAGTAATTACAACAAAGGCCTGGCTAGCTATGGCTACACTCAGTGGCGCGTGGGCCGCACACAAAGAAATACCTATTCCTTCGGAAGTGAGGCCAATGCCCGGTCCTTTTGGGTTGTGAGAGCACAGCCTGACGTTAAATTACTGGGTCACGGAGGTAATTAGTCGGCACTATGCGCTGTATCACTTATGCCGGGCAAGGGGCGACGACCACGTGGTCGCTGGGTGACTGGAAATGAAATCTTGTTAACAGGCCTTACCACAAATAACTCACCCCAGGCGTTCCACTGGTGTACTCACTCCTCCAGTCTGCTTCGATGAAAGCCAGCTTCGTTGGTCAGGGCTTCGGCTTACCGCTGCACCACGCTGTCCTTTCTGCAGCCTGGTTCGGGAGGAGTCGAGGAGGGCACGTCCTGGGCGCTGGGTGACCTGGCTGGGAGTGAGGCCGAGCAAGGTCGTGCCCCGCTCACCTCGGCCCGCGCGCATTGATACAGGCTCCGCCCACCTGCCCGCATGGCGGATGGTTCTCTCCTATGACGGGGCGGTAATTTATTGCCCTCTCAAAATCTAGTGTCCCTGTGCTCTCACACAGAACAACTTTAGTAAAAACATGTCTTTTTTCTGATTTTCGTGCCTTACGTACCAAAACGCTGAAACACATGTAAAACATCCCTTTAATGAGAAACTTAATAAAATTACTAAAAACATTTATTTTGTGTTTTTGAGCTTGTTACGTACAAAAACGCCAAAATGGAAGAAAAGTACCCTACGAGTATATGGAAAACAAAACGTTTTCACAAGAAATGTGTATTCTCAGCTTGTTAGGTACCGAAACACTAAAACTTGTGAGAAGCACTTTAAATGGAGAAACAGAACATTACCAAAAACGTGTATTTTGAGTATTTTTCACCCTGTTAGGTACCAAAACTCAAAAAATGTATTAAGAGCACGTTCAATGATGAAAGAACTTATCAAAAACGTGTATTGTGACTGTGTTTGAAAATCCATGCAAATAACCCAAATAAGAAAACGAAAATAAGTTACAGTAGAAGTTAATAATATTTATTTTTGAGCTTCGTAGTTACCAAACCGCAAAAAAAAAAAAAGTGAATACCACTCTATAAAATGAAACAAAACAACATAACCAAAAACGTATATTTTGAGTGTTATTCACATTGTTAGATACAATTACCAAAGTGCATGAAAAGCATTGTATATGAAGTAAAAAACTACATTATCAGAAAAGTGTCTTTTAAGCTTTTCTTTTTTTTGTGTGTGTGTGTTTTAGGTACCAAATCAATAAATTGCATGGAAAGCACCTTATATTAAAATACAAAAAAAAAAAAAAAAAAAGAAAAAAAGAAATAATAATAATAATAATAATAATAATAATAATAATATTACATTACAACATAATTACATTACCAGAAATGTGTATTGTGATTGTTTTTGAGCTTGTTAATTACAAAAACGGCAAAATATATGGAAAGAACCTTACATGTTGAAACAAAACGTACTTACCAGACGCGTGTATGAACTTAGGTAACTAAACGCTAAAACGAATGAATAGCACTCTGTATGTTGAAACTGAACAGCTTTACAAAAAATGTAAATTTTCAGTGTTTTCATATTGTAAGGTACCAAAGCGCGAAAATGAATGAAAAGCACTTTTTTTTATAAACTAATGAACATTACCTGAAATATGCTTTTTTAGCGTTTTTAGCGTTTTAGCCACCAAAACGATAAAAAGCATGGAAGCCATTATATTGGAATACAAAACAACATTACTAAAAACGTGTCTTTTTAGTTTTTTTTTTTTTTTTGAGCTGCTTACGTACCAAAACGCTAAAACGAATGCAAAAAAATACTTTTTTATGGTGAAACAGAATAACACTACCAAAAACTTTTTTTTTTTAGATTCTTATGCAGAAAAAAACGGCAAAATACATGTAAAATACCCTGTATGGGAAACGATACGATATTACAAGAAACATGTATTACAAGTCTTTCTGATTTTTTTTTATTTACAAAACGGTAAAAAGCGTGAATAGTACTTTCTCTGGAAAGAAAAGAACAACATTGGATAAATACTTCCTTTTTTTTTATATTGTTATGCATCAAAATGCCAAAATGCATGCAAAACATTCTTTATGGGAAAAGAAAGGACATTACGAGAAACGTGTATTGTGAATGTTTTTTAGCTACTTTACCAAAACTCTAAAATACGTCAATGTTACCCTACAAGAAGAAATGAAACATTATCAAAAACGTTTATTGTCATTTTTTCTTCACATCATTAGGTAACAAAGGGATAACACGCATTTAAAGCACTATATATGAGGAAATGTAACGACATTACCAGAAACATCTTTAGAGTGTTTATAGTGTTAGGCACCAAAATACTATAATGCATGAAAAGCACTCTATATTGCAATACAAAAGCACATTACGAAAAGCGTGCCTTTTGAGTGGTTTTGAGCTTCTTACGTACCAAAACGCTAAGATGCATGTTAAACATCCATTGTGGAGAAATAGAATAAAATTACCAAAAATTTTTATTTATATGCTGAAAAGAAGCGACATTACAAGAAACGTGTATTATTGTTTTTTACCTTCTCTCAATATGGCACTCTACACTATAAGGGAAATTAGATTTCCAGAAACGTTTCTTTTGACAGTTTATGAGCGCTCTTGGCACCAAAACGACAAAAAGCACGGAAAGCACCTTATATGGGAAAAGAAAACAATGGTACAAAAAAAACGCCACTTTTCAGTATTTTCAACTATTTCTGTACCAAAACTCTGAAAAGGATGTAAATCCATTTATGGAGAAACAGTATACATTTACCAAAAACGTGTATTTTCAGTGTTTTTGAGCTTGTTAAGTAGAAAAATCCCAAGATGCAATGCAAACTACTCTACATAGAGAAACAAAGACATTACAAAAACGTGTATTATGAGAGTTTTCAGGTATCAAAACACTAAAACGCATAAATATCACTGTATATGGAGAAACAGAATAAAATAAGCAAAAACGTGTATTTTGAGTGTTTACACATTAAGTACCAAAATGCCAAAATGCCAAAGCCTGGATCCATTATTGGGAAACGAAACGACATTAACAGAAACGTGTCTTTTGAGTGTTTTGAGCGTGTTAGGCACCAAAACGCTAAAAAAGGATGGAAGTCATTCTGTATGCGAATACAAAACATCATTACGAAAAATACATCTTTTGAGAGTTTTGGAACTTCTTACGTACCAAAACGATAAAACGCATGGAAAACACACTTTATAAAGAAATATGATAACATTACCAAAAATAAGTATTCAGAATATTTTTTTTTAGTCAGCTTCTATATATATATATATATATATATATATATATATATATATATATATATATATATATATATATATATATATATATATATATATATATATATATATATATATATATAAAACAAAAAAGAAAAAAACATTACGATTAACATCTATTATGAGTGTTCTTCAGCAACTTAGGTACCAAAACGCGAAAACGCGTTGATACCACTCTATATTTAGAAACGGAACATTACCAAAAACGTATAAATTAAGTGTTTTTTTTTTACATTGTTAGATACCAAAACGAGAAAATATGTACAAAAAGCCGTTTATATTGAAAAACGAAACGACATTTCAAGACATAATACACGCTTCTCGTAATGTCTCTTTGCTTCCCTATTTCGTGACTTTGCATGCATTTTGGCTTTTTGTATGGAAAAAGCTCAAAAGCACTTGAAATGCTTGTTTCTCGTAATGTTATTTTGTTTCTCCTTAAAGGGTGTTTTTTTGCATGCGTTTTAGCGTTTTGTTCCGTAGGAACATATATATATATATATATATATATATATATATATATATATATATATATATATATATATATATATATATATATATATATATATATATATATATATATATATATATATATATATATATATATATATATATATATATATATATATATATATATATATATATATATATATAAAACAAAAAAGAAAAAAACATTACGATTAACATCTATTATGAGTGTTCTTCAGCAACTTAGGTACCAAAACGCGAAAACGCGTTGATACCACTCTATATTTAGAAACGGAACATTACCAAAAACGTATAAATTAAGTGTTTTTTTTTTACATTGTTAGATACCAAAACGAGAAAATATGTACAAAAAGCCGTTTATATTGAAAAACGAAACGACATTTCAAGAAACGTATCTTTTCCGTGTTTTTGTCTCGTTAAGCACCATAACGCTAAAAATCATGGAAAGTGCCATATATAGAAATAGAAAACAACATTAACAGAAACGTGTCATTTGAGTTTTTCTCAGCTTCCTACGGAACAAAACGCTAAAACGCATGCAAAAAAACACCCTTTAAGGAGAAACAAAATAACATTACGAGAAACAAGCATTTCAAGTGCTTTTGAGCTTTTTCCATACAAAAAGCCAAAATGCATGCAAAGTCACGAAATAGGGAAGCAAAGAGACATTACGAGAAGCGTGTATTATGTCTTTTTAGAGATTCTTCGGTACGAAAATGCTAAAATTCTTAAAGAAAACTCTATAGGGAGAAACAGAATAACGTTATAAAAAAAACGAGTATTTTCAGTGTGTTTCACATTATTAGATGCAAAAACGCCAAGTTGCAGGTAAAGCAATCTATATTGGTAAAAGAATCGACATTACTAGAGACGTGTCTTTTGAGTGTTTATGAGCATGTTAGGAACCAAAATGCTGAAAAGAAAGGAAAGCACCCTATATTGGGAAACAAAACAAGCTCACAAAAAAGTGCCTTTAAAGGGTTTTAAGCTACTTACATACCAAAACGCTAAAACACATGCAAAACACAGCTTATGGAGAAAGAGAATAACATTAATAAAAATAAGTATTTTGGATGTTTTGAACTTTTTACGTAAAGGAACGCCAAAATACATGGAAATTACCGTATATGGGAAACGAAAGAACATTACGAGAAACGTGCATTATGAGTTTTGACCGTATTAGGTTCCAAAATGCTAAAAGTAATGAATAAAACTCTATAAGAAGAAACAGAAGAACATTGCCGAAAACGTGGACTTTGAGTTTATTTCACATTGTTAGGTATCAAACCACCAAAATGCATGCAAACCATTCTATAGGGAAAGAAAAAGAAATTTTCAGAAAATTATTTTAGTTTTATGTTCGTGCAAGGGTAAAAAAAATACAAGTAAAGCACATTATATAGGAAAACAGAACAATATTACTAAAAATGTCTCTTTTCATTGTTTTTGAGTTATTTACGTACCAAAACGATGAAACGCATCCCCCCCCAAAAAAAAACCCTAATGAAGAAAGAGTATAACTTAATAAAAAACGTGTATTTTGATTATTTTCGATCGTGTTACGTAGAAAATGCCAAAATGCATCCAAAGCACTCTACATGAAACGAAAAGACATTATGAGAAAAATTTATTGTGAGAATTTTTGCACTTTTTAGGTATCAAAGTGCAAAAACTCATAAATAGCAATCTATATCCAGAAATAGAACATTATAAAAAACGTGTATTTGAAGTGTTTTTAAACTGTTAAAGAACATAACGCCTAAATGCATAAAAAAAAGAAACTTGTCCTTTGAGTGTTTATGAGCGTTATGAACACCAAAAATGTTAAAATCCCTGGAAATCACTCTATTAGGGAATACAAAACAATATTACGAAAAACGTGTCTTTTGAGTGTTTTGAACTTATTTCGTACCAAAACACATACACACCAAAACACATGCAAAACACTCTTTTTTGGAAGTAAGAGAATGACATTACCAAAAACATGTATTTTTAGTGGTTTTGAACATGTTACGTACAAAAACACAAAAAAATGCATGGAAAATATTCTATATGGAGCTAAAATGAAATTACCACACACGTGCTTTGTAAATATTTTGAGCTTCCTTAGCACCAAAACGCTGAAACTTCTGAATAACACTTTATATGGAGGAACAGAACAACCTTGTGAAAAACATGTACTTTGAATTTTCCGGAAACGTGTCTTTTCACTGTTTTTGAGAGTATTATATGAAGAGCCAAAATGAAATTAGCACATTAGTGCATTATAAGTATTTTTAGCTTCTTAGGCACCAAAACGCTGAAACTTCTAAATAACACTTTATAAGGAGAATCAAAGCAACCTTATGAAAAATGTGTATTTCACATGGTTAAATACCAAAATGCCAAAATGCATGCAATAAACACTACATGAGGAAAGGAAGCAAATTTTCCGGAAACGTGTCTTTTCAGTGTTTTTGAGAGTATTATGCAGTATAACGCTAAAAAGCATGAAATCAACCTATATGGGAAAACAAAACATCTTTAGGAAAAAAGTGTCTTGATTGTTTTTGAATTTCATAATCACTAAAACGCATACAAAATAATATAAAAAAAAAAAATGATGACAATAAAATAACAATATTACCAAGTATAAGTATTTTGAGTGTTTTTCAGATTATTATTTAAAAAAAAAATGCCAAAATGCTTGCGAAAAAAAAAAATTTATATGGGAAACGAAAATTCATTATTAGAGACACTTATTGAGTGTTATTAAGCATCTTGGGTACCAAAAATCTAAAATGAATATATAGCACTCTATATGGAAAACCATACGATTACCGAAAATGTGTATTTTGAGCATTTTTCATACCGTTAGCTACCAAAACGTAAAAAATGTGAAATACATTATCAGAAAAGTATCTTTTGAGTGTTTTTGTGCATGTTCGGCACCAAAACGCTAAAAAGCATGGGATTCACCCTGTATATTAAGAAAAACGTGTCTGTTGGGTGTTTTTGATCTTCTTGCGTGCCAAAACACTAAAACGCATGCAAAGCACGCTTAAATATTACCAAAAAGAAGTATTTTGAGTGCTTTTGAGCTTGTTACGTAGAAAAAAGTAAAAAAAAGCATGGAAAATACCTCATATAAGCAAACGAAAAAATATGGTAGAAACGTGTATTATGAGTGTCTTTTGACCATCTTAGGTACAAAATCTCGAAAGCGCTTCAATAGCACTCTATAAGGAAAAGCAGAACAATATTACCAAAAAACATGTATTTTGAGTGCATTTCACATTGTCGGGTGCCATAACGCCAAAATGCATGAGAGCACAGTATATGGAGAAAAAAATATCCACAAGCATGTATTTTGAGTCTTTATGAGCGTATTATGCAGAAAAAGAAACTAAAAAGCATATAAACTATCCTATATACGAAAAGAAAAAAAAGAATGTTTTTGTTTTTACGTAACAAAACAGTAAAACGCATAAAAAAACGGTTTAAGGAAACAAAACATCACCATCAACAAGTATTTTAAGTGTTTTGACCTTGTTACCTAGAAAAACATTAAAAAAAAACGAGAAAGTATCTATATGAGGAAACAGAACAACATTAACAAAACCATGTATTTCGAGTGTACGTCAAAATGTACGTAAAGCACCCTATATTGGGAAAGAAAATGAGATTTTCAGAAATGTGTCAATTGAGTGCTTACGAACTTGGTTGACACTAAAACGCTATAAAGCATGAAAAGCACCCTATATGAGAGAGCAAAACAACATTAACAAAAATGTTTCCTTTTAGCGTTTTTGAGCTACTTACGTAAGGAAACGGTAAAAGGCCTGAAAAAAAGTACCCTTTATGCAGAAACAGAATAATATTACAAAAAAAAGCAGTATTTTTATTGTTTTAAGCCTGTTTCGTAAAAAAAAAAAAAAGACGCAAAAATGCATGCAAGGTACCCTATTTGATTAAACGAAAACACATTACAAGAAACGTATATTATTAGTGTTTTTTTAACTTCTTTATTACCAAGACCCTAAAACTCATGAATAATTCTATATGGAAAGAAAGAACAACATTACCAAAAACTTGTATTTTGTGTGAATTCCGCAGTGACAGGTGCCAAAACACAAAAATACAAACAAAGCACCCTATGTGTGGAAAGGAAACGAGATTTTCATTAACGTATCTTTGTGTTTGTTAGCGTACTAGGCAACAAAATAATAAAAAGCATGAAAAGCACACTCTATGTGGAAAAAAACAAAACAACACTCCCAAAAACGTCTCTTTTCAGTGTTTTTGAGCTGTTTACGTACCAAAACGTTAAAACGCATGCAAGCATGTATTATGAGTGTTTTTGAAATTCTTAGGAATCAAAGCGCTAAAATGTATGAATCTATATGGAGAAACAAAACATTACCAGAAAACGAGAATTTTAAGTGTTTTCACATTATTAGGTACAAAAACGCTAAAATGCATGCAAAACACCCTATATGGGAAAACGAAAAGACATTGCAAGAAAAATGTCTTTTGAGTGATTTTGAGTCTTAAGCACAAAAAAGATAAAGAGCATGGAATTTACCCTATATTGGTAAACAAAACATTACAATTTTTTTATTTTTTTTTTACTTTTTACGCAACAAAACGCATACAAAACACTTTATGGATAAAAAAAAAAAAATAACATTATCAAACACAATTACTTTTTGAGTTTTGAGGTTATTACGTACAAAAACGTTAAAATGCATGCAGAATACCCTATATGGGGAAACGAAAAGACATTACGAGAAAAATGTATTACTCGTATGAGAGTTTTTGAGCTTCTTAAGTAACAAAACGCTAAAAGGCATGAATAGTATTCTATATTGAGAAACAGAACCACATTACCAAATACGTGTATTTTGAGTATATTTAACATTGGTATTGAAGCGCAGAAAATGCATGCAAAGCACCCTACACAAGGAAAGGAAACTAGATTTCAAGAAACGAGTCTTTTGAGCGTGTAAGGGACCAGAGCGTTAAAAAGCATCTAAATTATCCTATATGAAAAAAAAAAAAGTGTATTTTCAGTGTTTTTGAACTACTTACATACCAAACCGCTAAAACGCATGCAAAATACCCTAGGAATAAGACAATAACATTACCAAAAACAGGCATTTTTTTGTGTTTTTCGTCTTGCTACGTACAAAAACATCAAAAAAGTACTTCAACATGAGATAACGAAAACACATTACAAGAAACGTGCATTATGGGCGTTTTTGAGCTTCTTAGGTATCAAAACGCTAAAACGCATGAATAACACTCTGTAAAAAGAAACAGAACATGACCAAAAAGGTGTACTTTGAGTGTTTTTTCACATTATTAAGTGCCAAAACGTCACAATGCAAACAACGCCGCCTATGTGGGGAAATAAAACGACATTATCAGATATGTGTCTTTTGAGTTGATGAGCGTGTTAGGCACCTAAAAGCTATAAAACATTTTCACCCTATATGGAAATACAAAACAACATCAAGGAAAACGTATCTTTTGATTATTTTTTTACGTACAAAAAAACGCTAAAACGCATGTAAAACACACTTTATGTAGAAACAGAATAACATTACGAAAAACAACTATTTTCGAGTGTTTTAGTCCTTTGCATGCGTTTAAGTGTTTTGGTACGTTAGAATTTCAAAACACTCAAAAAACAATTTTTTGGTAGTTTTCTTTTCCCATACAGGATGATTTCCATGATTTTTAGCGTTTTAGTGAAAAACACATAAAAAAATACGTTTCTCGTAATTTCGTTTCGATTTACCAAATAGGGTGTTTTGCGGACATTTTTGTGTTTTGCTTCCTAGCAATGTGAAATACACTTAAAATACACCTTTTTGTGTATGTTATGTTTCTCCATATAGAGTGGGTTTTATCGTTTTGATACCTAAGATAGAACACTGATAATACACTCTTCTCGTAATATCCTTTCGTCGTCCATTATAGGGCACTTTCCATGCTTTTTTTTTTTTTTTTTTTGCTTTTTTGTACGTAAAAAGCTCAAAAGCATTCTAAATACTTGTTTTAGGTGATGTTATTGTTTTACTGCATAAAAGACGTTTTGCATGCGTTTTAGCATTTCCATACGTAAATAGCTAAAAAAAAAAAAAACCCTTAAAAGACACATTTTCGTAATGTTTTCTTTTACCGTATTGCTTTCTATGCTTTCTAGAGTTTTAGTGCTTAATATGCTAATAAAAACTCAGACACATTTATGGAAATATCGTTTATTTTTCCCGTATAGGGTGATTTGCATGCATTTTGTCGTTATGACTTCTTATGAAATACACTGAGAATACACGTTTTTGGTAAAATTGTTCCGTTTCTCTATATAGGTTACTATTCATGCCTTTTAACGTTTTGGCACCTAAGAAGGTAAAAAAAAAAAAATCATACACGATTCTCTTAATCACTTTTAGTTTTCCCATATAGTGTAAATTGCATGCATTTTTGCGATATTGCAATTAACAATGTGAAATACACACAAAATACTTTTTTTTCTGTTTCTTCATATACAGCGCTATTTATGCGTTTTACCGTTTTGATACTTGAGGCTCAAAAACACTTATAGAACTCGCTTTTGTTATGTGTTTTCGTTTCTTCATAAAATTTCGTTTTGCATCAATTTTGGCTTTGTGGCACCTTACAATGTGAAATACACTAAAAATACATATTTTTGGTAATGTTGTTCTGTTTCTCCTTATAGAGAGGGGTTCATGTGTTTTACCGTTTTGGTAATTAAGAAGCTTAAAAACATTCATGGTACACGTTTCTCGTAGTACCTTTTTGTTTCTCCTTATTGGGTGGCTTGCATCATTTTCACATTTTTGTACATAATAAATTAAAAGCACTCAAAATACTTGTTATTGGTAATGTTATTCTTTTCATCATAAAGAGTGTTTTGCATGATTTTTTTTTTTTTTTACGTAATTAGCTGAAAACATTTAAAAGACGTTTTTTTTTTTTTTCTTTTCCCCATATAGTGTGCTTCCCATGCTTCTTAGCGTTTTGTTGTCTAACATGCATAAAACACTCAAAAGATAAGTTTAGTTCTCCCACATAGTACATTTTGCATGCATTTTGGCGTTTTGGTCCCTAAAAAATGCCAAAAAAAAAAAACACTTAAAATATACGTTTTTGGTAATGTTATGCTGTTTCTCCACATAGAGTGGTATTAAGATGCTCACGAACACTCCAAATACATGTTTTTTTTTTTCTTCGTAATATCCCTTCGTTTTCCCATATAGCGTATTTTTCTTGCACGTAACAAGCTCAAAAATTTTAAAATACTTGTTTTGCTAATGTTATTATGTCTCCATAAAGCGTGTTTTGCATGCATATGAGCGTTTTGGTACATAATTTGCTAAAGAGCAATAAAAAGAGACGTTTTTTGGTAATGGTGTATAGTTTTCCCATATAGTTTACTTTCATATACATTGTGACATTGTGAAAACACTCAAAATACTCATTTTTAGTTTTTTTTGTTTGTTTTGTTTCTTCATACAGAGTGCTATTCATGCTTTTTTTTTTTTGCGTTTTTATACCTAAGAAACTTAAAAACACTTATTGTACATGATTCTCATAATGTCCTTTCGTTTCCTCGTACATAGTGGTTTGCATTCATTGTGGCGTTTTGGTATCTAACGAGCTCAAACATACTTACAATGAACGTTTTTGGTAACTTTTTTTCTGTTTCTTCAAATGACGTACTTTGCAAAATTTTTTTTTCTTTGTTTTGGTACCTAATAAGTGAAAAACACTTATAACACAGGTTTTTGGTAATGTTCTCTTTCTCCATATAAACTGCTATTCACTTGTTTTATCGTTTTCCTACCTAAGAAGCTAAGAAACAACCATTATATACGATTCTGTTCTTTTGGAAATGTTCTCTTTCTCCATGTAAATTGCTATTCACTTGTTTTATCGTTTTCCTACCTAAGAAGCTAAAAAACAATCATTATATACGATTTCGTTTCGTTTCCCAATATATGGTACTTTGCATGAATTTTGGCATTTTATACGTAATAAGTTGAAAACTTTCAAAAAGCACAATTTTGTTAATGTTATGCCGTTTGTCCATGAAGGGCGTTTTGCGTACGTTTGAGCGTTTTGTTATGGAAGAAGCCTAAAAACAAAAACAAAAACAAAAAACACGTTTTTGTTAATGTTTTAATTTTGTATTCCCATATGGGTGCCTTTCATGCTTTTTTGCGCTTTAGTGCCTAACACGCTCAAAAAATCTCAAAACACATATTTCTGGTAATGCCATTTCGTTTCCTTACATAGAGTGTTTTAGTATCTAAGAATATGAAAAACAGTCAAAATAAGCAATTTTCGTAATGTTCTGTTTCTCCATATTGAATGCTATTCACGCGTTTTAGCATTTTGGTACCTAAGAATCTTAAAAACTCTCCGGTATTATTGTTTTATTTCATCATGAAGGGAACTTTGCAAGCATTTTCATATTTTGGTATCTAACAATGTGAAATACACTCAAATACACGTTTTTATTTTTGTTCTCTTTCTCCATATATGTGCAATCTATGCCTTCGGTAAGAAAGAAGCTCAAAAACTCTCAAAATATTTGTTTTTTTGTAGTGTTATTTTGTTTCTCCATGAAGGGTGTTTTGCATTTGTTTTAGCGTTTTGTTACTCAAAAACACTCAAAAGACACGTTTTTTGTAATGTTTTGATTTTTAGTGTTTTGGAGCCTAACACGCACATAAACATATATATATATATTTTTTTTTTTTTATTTCACTTCCTTTCTAGATATAGAATATATTACATGAATTTTGGCGTTTTGGTACAAAACAACGTGAATTACACCTTTTTCGTAATATTATTTTGCTTCGTCAAATAAAGTGATATTAACTGTTTTTTTGGGTTTCGCTACCATAAAAGCTCAAAAGCTCTTATGATACACGTTTCTGGTAATGTCTTTTCGTTTCAACATCTAGGGTAATTTACATGCATTTAGCTACTTTTCTACGTAACAAAACTCTAAAAACACTCAAACATAATTGTTTTTGGTAATGTTATTTTGTTTCTGCATAAGGTGTGTTTTACATGTGTTTTAGCGTTTTTGTACGTATGAAGTTCAAAAACACTCAAAAGACACGTTCTCCCTAATGTATTTCCATGTAAGAACTCCATGATTTACAGCGTTTAGGTGCCTAACACGGTCATAAACAATCAAAAGACACATATCTGGTAATGTCGTTCCATGTTCCCATATAGGAGGAATTGCATGCATTTTGGCGTTTTGGTACCTAATAATGTGAAAAACACTCAAAGTACACGTTTTGGGCCATGTTCTGTTTCTTTTTATAGTATTATTCATGCTTTTCAGTCTTTTGAAATCTAAGAAGCTCTAAAACACTTAATACAAGTTCCTCATAATGTGTTTTCGTTGCCCCATCTAAGGTAATTTCTATGCATTTTGACGTTTATCTATATAAGAATCTCAAAAATAATATTCTTTTTTTTTTTTTATAGAGGGTGTTTTACACGACTTTCAGCATTTTGCTATGTAATGTGTTCAAAAATATTCAAAAGACTCTTTTCTGATATTTTTCCCCATATAGAGTGTTTTCCATGATTTTCAGCATTTTGGTGTCCAGCACGCTCATAAACTCAAAAAAAGTTTTTTTTTTTCTTTTTAGATATTTTGTTTCCTTACCCCATATAGGATGTTTTGCATGCATTTTGGCATTTTGGTACCTAACAGTGACAAATACACTTAAAATACAAGTTATATATATATATATATATATATATATATATATATATATATATATATATATATATATATATATATATATATATATATATATATATATATATATATATATATATATATATATATATATATATTTTTTTTTTTTTTTTTTTTTTTTCGTTTTTTAATACCTAAGAAACTCAAAAACACTCATAATGCAGGTTTCTTGTAAAGTCTTTTCTTAAAAGACTTTACTATAGGGTGTTTTGCTTGCGTTTTCCCATATAGGGTGCTCTAAATGCGTTTTAGCGTTTTCGTGCCTTACACGCTCATAAACAATCAAAAGACTCGTTTCTTGAAATTTAGTTTCCTTTCCCGATATAGGCTGTTTTGCATGCATTTTTTGCGTTTTACCTAACAATGTTAAATATACTCAAAATATACGTTTTTGTTAATGTTGTTCTGTTTCTCAATATAGAATACCATTCATGCCTTTTTAGTGTTTTGTTACCTAGCTGCTCAAAAACTCTCATACGAGTAATACATGTTTCTCGTAATTTCTTTTCGTTTCGTCATATAGGGTACTTTGCATGCATTTTGGTGTTTTTTGTACGTAATAACCTTAAAACTCTAAAAAAAAAATAATCGTTTTTTGATAATGTTATTGTGTTACTCGATAAAGTGTGTTTTGCATGCCATTTAGCGTTTTGGTACGTAAGAAGTTCAAAAACTGAGAAAACACATTTTTCGTAATATTGTTTTGTAATCCCATATATATACACTCGAAATACATGTTTTTCGTAATGTCCTTTTTCTTCATAATTATAGAGTGCTATTAAAGCGCTTTCGAGTTTTTCTACCTTTCATCAAAACCACTCATTATACACGTTTCTTGTAAAGTCTTTTCGTTTTCTCATATAAGGAACTTTCTATGCTTTTTGACGTTTTTGTACGTAACAAGCTCAAACACACCGAAAATACTGGTTTTTGGTGATGTTAATGATTTTCTTATAAAAGGTTTTGTGTTTTACCGTTTTGTTACGTAAGTAGATGAAAACACTCGAAAGACACGTTTTTGGTCAAGTTTTTCACTTTTCGTATGTAGGGTGCTTTACAGGTTTTTTTTTATTTAATTTTCTTTATTTATTTTTTTTTTTTTTGCATAATACGCTCATAAACACTCAAAATACACGTTTGTGGATGTCTTTTTTCCCTCATATAGTGTGCTCTCATATAATCTGTTGTTATGGCACCCAACAAAGCGAGATACACACAAAATACACGTTTTTGGTAATATTGTTATGTTTCTACATATAGAGAGTTATTCAAGCGATTTCGAGTTTTTGTACCTAAGATGCTCAAAAAAACTCATAATGCACGTTTCTCGTAACTTTTTTTTTTTCCATTTCTTTATATAAGGTACTTTCCGTGGTTTTTGACATTTGTACGCAAGAAGCTCAAAAATATTTATTTTTGGTGTGTTTTGCATGTGTTTTAGCATTTTGGTACGTAATAAGATAAAAAAAAACACCCTAACAGACAGGTTTTTTGTATTAATGTTTTGTATTGCCATACAGGATGAATTCCATGCTTTCAAGCGTTTTGGTGCCGAACATGCTAAAAACACTCAAAAGACACATATCTGGTAATGTCGTTACCTATCCCCATATAGGAGGCTTCGCATGTATTTTTACGTTTTGGTAGCTAACGATGTGAAAACACTCAAAATACACATTTTCGGTAATATTCTGGTTTTCCATATAAAGTGGTATCCATGCGTTTTCGAATTTTCGTGCCCAAGATGCTGAATAACACTCATTATACGAAACTCTGTTAATGATCTTTCGTTTCCCTATTTTGGTGTGTTTTTTTCTTTTTATAATAAGCTCAAAAACAATAAGAATGTATATATATATATATATATATATATATATATATATATATATATATATATATATATATATATATATATATATATATATATATATATATATATATATATATATATATATATATATATTTGGTAATAATATTCTGTTTTTCTATAAAGGTTATTTTGTATGCGTTTTAGCGATTTAGTACGTATGAAGTTCTAAAACACTCAAGACATTTTTTTTCTAAAGTTGTTTTGTTTTCCCATGCTTTTTAGCATTATAATGTGTAACACGCTCAAAAACACTCAAAAGACAAGTTTCTGAATTTTTTTTTTTCTTTTTCTCATGTAGGGTTTATTGAATGTTTTTTGGCCTTTTGGAACCTATGTGAAATACACTCAAAATACACGATTTTCGTAATGTTGCTTTGTTCCCCCATATAAAGTGCTATTCATGTGTTTTAGCGTTTTGGTACATAGGAAGCTCAAAATACTTAGAATGCACGTCTCTGGTAATTTCATTTTGGCTCTTTATATAAAGTATTTTTTATGCATTGTTCGTTTTTTGTATGTAACATGTTCACTCAAACACTCAAAATACCTGTTTTCGGTAACATAATTTTCTTTCTCCACAAAGTGTGTTTTGCATGAATTTTAACCTTTCGGAACAAAATAAGTTAAAAAACATTCAAAAGACACGCTTTTTTTCTTAATGTTGTTTTGTATTCCCTTATAGGGTGTTTTCCATGTATTTTAACGTTGTTGGTGTCTATAACGCTCATAAACACTCAAAAGACTCAAAAGTTTCTGGAAATTTCATTTTCTTTCTCCATATAAGGTCCTTTTGTATGTATTTTTCCGTTATGGTACCTAACAATGCAAAAAACAAAATTTTCGATTTTAATAATGTTCTCTTTATCGATGTAGAGTGCTATTTATGCGTTTTTGCATTTGCATACCTAAAAAGTACAAAAACTTTTCTCATATCTACGTTTTATCATATAGTGTACATTGCATGCATTTTAGCATTTTTCTACGTAGCAAGCTCAAAAACAATAAAGATACACGTTTTTCATTTAATTATACTCTTTCTTCATTAAGAGTTTTCTGCATACATTTCAAATAGACGTTTTCGGTAATATTGTTCTGTTTTCCAATACAGGGTGCCTTTTTTATCGTTTCTGACCCTCGCACGGTCATAAACACTAAAACACACGTTTCTGGAAATCACTTTTCCTTTCTCCATATAGGATGGTTTGCATGCATTTTTGCGTTTTGTCACATAACAATGTGAAATACACTCAAAATACACGTTTTTGGTAATGTTCGTCTGTTTCTCTATATAGAGTCCTATTCATTACTTTTAGTATTTGGGACCTAAGACGCTCAAAAACTCATAATGCACGTTTATAGAAATGTTCTTTCGTTTCCCATATAGGATAATTTCCATGCATTTTGGCGTTACTTTATGTAAGAAGTTCAAAACACCCAAAATGCTTAAAAACAAGCATTATTTTTATTCTATTTCCCTATAACCGGTGTTTTGCATGTGCTTTAGTGTTTTGGTACTTGAATTGCTAAAAACACTTTAAGAATACGTTTTTTTTTTGTGTGTGTAAAATTGCTTTTTTTCCCTATATAGGGTGCTTTCCTTCCGTTTTAGCCTTTCGGTTCCTAACACGCTCATATTTATTCGAAAGACACGTCCCTAGAAATGTCGATTCTTTTATTCATATAGGGTGCTTGGCGTTTTCGCACTTAACAATGTGAAATGCACTGAAAATACCCGTTTTTTATAATGTTATTCTGTTTTTCGATATAGAGTGCTCTTCAAGTGTTTTAGCGTTTTGGTACCGAAAAATCTCGAAAAAATTTATAATAAACGTTTATCATAATGTTTTTTCGTTTTCCCATTTAAGGACTTTGCATGCATTTTGGCGTTTTTGTACGTAACAAGCTCAAAAACATTCAAAATACTTGTTTCTTGTAATATTATTCTGTTTCTCTATAAAGGGTGTTTTTGCATGCCTTTTAGCGTTTTGGTAAGTAAGAAACGGTTTTGGTAATGTTTTCTACTTCCTTACATGGCGCTTTCCTTACTTTGGTGCCTAACATGTCGTTTCGCTTTTTGTATGCATTTTGTCGTTTTGGTATCAAACAATGTAAAAAAATACTCAAATTAAACGTTTTTTTTTTTGACAATATTGTTCTTTTTTTTCTAAATATAGAGTGGTATGAACTCTTTTTCACATTTTGGTAAATAAGATGCTGAAAAACACTCATAATACACGTTAATCGTAGTTTTTTTTTTTTTTCTCTCCACATAGAGTATTTTATATTTGCGCCAATTTTCAACGTAAGAAGCTGTAAACACTCTAAATACTTGTTTTTGGGTAATGTTATTATATTTCTTTATAAAGTGTGTTTTCCATGCATTTTGTAGTTTTGGTACGTAAGAAGATCCAAAACTCTCAAAAGATACGTTTTTTTGTAATGTTTTGTACTCGCATACAGAGTGACTTCCATGCTTTTTGGCGTTTTGGTGCCTAAAATGTTCAAAAACACTCGAAATACACGTTTCTCGTAATGTCGTTTCGTTTCCCAATATTGGAGGCTTTGGATGCATTTTGGCGTTTTGGTACTTGATAATGTGTAAACACTCGAAATACATGTTTTTGCTTATTCTATTCAGTTTCTCCAAATACAGTCATATTTATGCGTTTTAGCGTTTGTGATACCTAAGAAGCTCAAAACTCTCATAATACATTTTTTCGTAATGTTTTTTTTTTTTTTTCGTTTCAGTTTCTAGAGTACTTTGCATTGCATTTTGGGATTTTTGTACATAACAAGCTCAAAAATACTGAGAATACACGTTTTTGGTAAAGGTATACTGTTTCTCCATAAAAGTTTTTTTTACGTTTTTTTTTCAGTTTTGGTTCATAAATAGCTGAAAAAAATGAAAGTAAAGTTTTTTGTAACATTGTTTTCTTTTCCCATACACGGTGCTTTCGGTGTTTTTTTTTTTTTTTCTTTTTATCGTTTTGGTACCTAGAACGCTCATATACACTCAAAAGACACGTTTTTGGAAATCTCGTTTCCTTTTCCCATATAGAGTGTTTTGCATGAATTTTGGCGCTTTCATACCTAACTATGAAATACACTCAAAATACAAATTTTCGCTCATGATATATAGAGTCGCATTGTTACCTTCCATCGATTTGCTATCTAATAAGCTTAAAACCACCTATTATACGCTTTTCTCGTAATATCTTTTCCTTTCCCCATATAAGGTACTTAGCATGCTTTTTTTTTCGTTTTTGTACGTATCAAGTTTAAAAACACTCAAAATAGTTGTTTTAGGTAATGCTATCCTGTTTCTCCATAAAAGATGTTTTTCTATGTATTTTAGATTTTAGTACGTCAAAAAATACTCAAAAGACACTTTTTTTATTTATTTATTTTTTCCATTTGAGGGTGTTTTGCACGTATTTTTCCGTTTTTGTACGCAAGTAGCTCAAAAGCACTGAAAAGAAATAATTTTGAAACTTTTATTTTCTCGTGTAATGTGCTTTCCTTGCTTTTTAGCGTTCCGGTGCCTAACACATTCATGAACATTCGAAAAAAAATAAATTAATTAATGAGGCTTTTGAAACCTCGTTTCCTTACCCTGTAAAGGGTGCTTTTCATGCATTTTGACGTTTTGTTACCTAACAATGAGAGATACACTTAAAATAGACGTTTTTAGTAATGTTATTCTGATTCTCCATATAGAACTTTCGAGTTTTAGTACCTAACAAGCTTAAAAATACTCAGTTTTTTTTTTTTTTCTTGCGATATTGTGTTTCTCCATAAATGGTATTTTATATGCGTTTTAGCGTTTTCGTACGCAAGTAACTCAAAAACACTCGAAAGACACAATTTTAGTAATGTTTACTTTTCCCAAATAAGGTGTTTTTTATTAATTTTAACGTTTTAGTTCATAACACGCTAAGAACCACTAAAAAGAAACTTTTCTGATTTTTTTTTCCCATATAGGTTGCTTTCCATTCATTTATAAAAAACAATATCAAAATACATGTTGTTAGTAATGTTCTTTTCTCTATATAGAGTGTTATCCATACGTTTAAGCGTTTTTGTTCCTAAGCTTAAAAACACTCATAATAAATGTTACTTGTAATGTTTTATCATTTCCCCATTCAGGGTACTTTGCATGCATTTTGGAGTTTTTGTATGTAAAAAGCTCAAAACATTATACATACTTGTTTGGTAATGTTATTGTGTTTTCTCCATAAAGGGTGTTTTGCATCAGTTTTAGTGTTCTGGTAAATAATAAGTTCAAAGACACTCAAAATACACTTTTTTTTTCGTAATGTTGTTTTGTATTCCCATATGCGGCGATTTCCATTTTTTTTTTTTAGAGAGATTTCATGCTTACCACGCTGTAAAACACTCAAAAGACACGTTTCTGGTAATGTCTTTTCCTTTGCATGCATTTTGGTGTTTTGATACATAATAATGTGAAAAGCACTTAAAATACGTTTTTGTTAATATTGTTTTGTTTCTCGTTATAAATTGCTATTCAAATATCTTAGTATTTTGACGCCTAAGAATATCAAAACTCTCATAATACACGTTTCTCGTTATGAATTTTCGTTTCCCAATATAGGGAAATTTGCTTTCATTTTGGCGTTTTTATATGTAACTAGGTAAAAAATTCACGAAATACACGTTTTTTTGGTAAAGATATACTTTTTCTCTTTATTTTTTTATTTTTTATGCGTTTCAAAAACACTAAAAAGAGACGTTTTTTGGTAAAACTGTTTTGTTTTCCAAAAAGAGTGTGCTCTCCATGCTTTTTATCGTTTTGGTGCCTAGCTCGCTTTTAAACACATAAAAGAATACGTTTGTGGTAGTGTCTTTTTATTTCCCCATATAGGTGGCTTTACAAGCATTTTGGCGTTTTGATTCCTAACAGTGTGAATTACACTCAAAAAACACGTTTTTGCTAATGTTTTTTTTTTTTTTTTCTCGAAATAAAGAGCTATTCATGTGTTTTAGAGTTTTCGTACCTAAAAACTAAAAAAAAACACTCATTATACACGTTCTCATTAAGTCCCTTCGTTTCCCCTATAAGATGGTTTCCGTGCATTTTGGCGTTTCAGTGCCTAATGTGCTCAAAAACACTCACAAAACACATTTTTGGTAACTTTTAATTTTCTTCAATCACGTTCTTTGCATGCATTTTGACGTGTTGGTACCGAACTAGATGAAAACACTTAAAACACATATTTTTGGTAATATATAGAGTGCTTTTCACACATTTTTTTTGTTTTGGTATGCTTGTTTAAATAATAAATTTAAAAACAATAAGCTGTGTTTTGCATGTTTTTGTTTTTTTTTCATCGTTTTTCTACATAGGAAAGTCATAAACACAAAACACTCAAGACACATTTTTTTGTAATGTTCTTTTGTATTAGAATATAGGGTTCTTTCTATGTATTTTTACATTTTGGTGCCTAAAGCACTCAAAAAACACTGAAAAGAGACCTTTCTGGTAATGTTTCGTTACTTTATATAAAGTGTTTTGAATGCATTTTGTCGTTTTGGTACCTACATTGTTAAAAAAAAAAAAAAAATACTCAAGACACGTTTTTGGTAATATTGTTCATTTTCTACATATGGAGTGCTATTTGCGCGTTTAAGTTTATATATATATATATATATATATATATATATATATATATATATATATATATATATATATATATATATATATATATATATATATATATATATATATATATATATATATATATATGTTACGGCCATTTTGGAAAATTGGTCGTTTTACAAAATTGCCGGTCATTATGCAAAAAGACCAAATTCGTGGTCACATTGCAAAATGACCTAAATTTCTCAACATTTTGCAAAACGACCAAGATTTTGGTCAGTTTACAAAATAAACAGTATTTTTGTTGGTCCGTTTACAAAATCTCCATACAGTAAGCAGCCAGATGGAAAAAAAAGCGAGGGAATGATAAAACGTTACAGTTGCAGTACATAACCAATGAGTATGCTTAACTGTCCTTATTTTAGGTTCAGCTAATCATCACACACACACACACACACACACACACACACACACACACACACACAAAGTGTGAAGAGATTTCAACCAGCCAAGGTAGGGGAAACTGTGATGGTTCCTGTTCCATTAGTTGACCGCGGACGTGCAGAGTTTCCTAATGTGAAGGCAGTTGTTTTTCAGGCATTGGACAATGGCACATATAAGCTTGGTACAAAACACGGCCTGCTTAAACAAGTGTACACTCGCAACCAATTTACTCCATGTCTAGAAAAATTCCTTTCTCTTGATGATGTTGTACAGGAGCGGGAAGTAAGTCTGCGGGAAGTAGCAATTGCAGAATCAATGGGACAAGGTCAGGGATTCGCTAAATGCTCTTGCACTAAGTCATGTATGACCAGACGCTGCAAGTGTTTAAAAAACTCTGTATTATGCAACAGCAGATGCAAATGCAGTGCCTCTTGCTCCAACAAGGTCGACACACAATAAAATTAGTTATGTTCACTACGTTTTATCATTCCCTCGCTTTTTTTTTCATCTGCCTGCTTGCTGTATGGACATTTTGTAAACTGACCAACGATAATTTTGTAAACTGACCAAAATCTTGGTCGTTTTGCAAACTGACCAACGATAATTTTGTAAACTGACCAAAATCTTGATCGTTTTGCAAAATGTTGAGAAATTTAGGTCATTTTGCAATGTGACCACGAATTTGGTCTCTTTGCATAATGACCGGCAATTTTGTAAAACGACCAATTTTCCAAAATGGCCGTAACATATATATATATATATATATATATATATATATATATATATATATATATATATATATATATATATATATATATATATATATATATATATATATATATATATATATATATATATATATATATATATATATATATAATACACGTTTCACGTTATTTACGATTTCACCATATAAGGTACTTTGCATGCATTTTTCCGTTTCTGTACATAACAAGCTGAAAAAGTAAAAAAAAACACATTTTCGGCAATGTTATTATGTTTCTCCACAAAGGATGTTTTGAATGTTTCATAGAGTTTCGGTACGTAAAAAGATAAAAAAAAAAATCAAAAGAAACTTTTTGTAAAGCATTTTTGTATTCCAGTATATAGTGTTTTCCATGCATTAAAGCGTTTTGGTGCCTAACAGGCTCAAAAACACTGAAAACACATTTTTCTGGTATTGCTTCGTTTCTTCATATAGAGTTCTTTGGATGCATTTTGGCGCTTTCGTACCAAACAATATGAAAATTTTCAAAGTAAACTTTATTGGTATTGTTGTTTTGTTCCTTCATACAGCGTCCTATTGACTCATTTTAAAGTTTTGGTACTGAAGAAGCTGAAAACACTAAAAATACACGTTTTTCCTAATGTCCTTTCGTCTCCCCATATAGGGAGCTTTACATGCATTTTGGTCTTTTTGGGGTTTAACAAACACCTAAAAAAGACGTTCAAGATAAAGTTTTTTTCTGCTTTTTTTTTATTAAAAAAAATACTATTTACGCATTTTTTGGTTTTTGGTACCTGAGAAGTTCAGAAACACTTGTAATACGTAATTACGTATTACAAGTGTTTCTGAGCAATACGTAAGAAACTCAAAAACACTCAAAAGATCCGATTTTTGTAGTTTTTTTTTTTTTTTTTATTCTCTGCATTGTTTTTCATGTATTTTAGCGGTTTGGTTGGTGCCTAAGAGGCTCAAAACACTGAAAAGACATGTTTCTTTTAATATCGTTTCTTTTTCCATATAGGGTACTTCACTTGAATTTTGTCGTTTTTGTACGTAAGCTCAAAACACTGGATATGCACGTTTTCTGTTCGTGTTATTCTGTTTCGCTATGGTGTTTTGTATTCATTTTAGCGTTAAAAGACAAGTTTTTGGTTATGTTGTTTTGTATTTCAATATGGAGTGCTTTCCATGCATTTTAGTATTCTGGTGCAGAAAACGCTGAAAGACAGTGAAAAAGTACGTTTCAGGTAATGATTTGTTTTTCTGTAAAAAACAAAAACTGCTTTGTGTTCATTTTGGCTTTTTGATACCTAACAATGTGGAAAAAAACACTCAAAACACACGTTATTTGTAATGTTGTTCAGTTTTTACATATAGAGTGCTCTTCACGCGTTTTAGAGTTTAGTTACTGAAGGTCAATAACACTCATAATACATGTGTCTTGTAATTACGTTTTTTTTTTATTACATAGGGTACAATGCGTGCATTTTGCCGCTTTTCTACCTAATAAGGTCAAAAAAACACTGAAAATAAGCATTTTTGGTAGTTATTCAGTTTTTCATAAATTTTTTTTTTACGTGCTTTTTTAGCATTTTTATACGTAAGAAGCTGCTAAACAATGAAAAGACTCTCTTTGGAAATATTGTTATGAATTCCAATATAGGGTGCTCTCCTTGGATTTTAGTGTTTTGTTGCATAAAACGTTAAAAAAAAAAAAAAAAAAAAAATGAAACGCACGTCTCTGGTAATGTCGTTTCGCTGTATGGATTTTGGCGTTTTGGTACCTAACAATGTGAAAAAAATAAATAAATCAATCAAATTACACGTTTTTGGTAATGGTGTTCTGTTTCTCCATATAGAATACTACTGACGTGTTTTTGACTTTTCGTACCTAAGAATCTCAAAAACACTCATAATACACGTTTCTGATAATATCGTTTATTTCATCATACAAGGCAATTAAGCATGCATTTTGACGTTTCCCTACCTAATAAGCTCTACGATATTGAACACACATTTTTCCTGATGTTATTCTGTCCAGTTATAAAGGCTCTTTTGTATGCGTTCTAGTGCTTTGATACGTAAGAAGCTTTATTTTAATGTATGGTACTTTACAGTGTTTTAAGTGTTTTCATGCCTAACACACTAAAACTAAAACACGCTCAAAAGACACGTTTCTGGTAATGTTATTTTATTTCCTCTATATAGTGCTTTGCATGGATTTTGTTGTGTTGGTATCTAACAATTTAAAGAAAAAAATAAATAAAAAGAAAAAATAAATAAATGTTTTTGATGATGTCCTGTTTTTCCATATCACGTGTTTTATAGTTTTGGTACTTAAGAAGCTCAAAATCACTCATAATTTCCGTTTCTCGTAATGTTCTTTTATTTCCTTTCCTAGTGTACTTTTTATGCATGTTTTGGTACCAAAAAAAAAAAAAAAAAGTCTTGTCTGGTAATTTTGTTATGTTTCTCCCTATTAAGTGGTATACTCGCGTTTAAGCGTTTTGGTACCAAAGAAGCTAAGAAACACATGATAAATGTTTCTTATGATATCTGTTTATTTCCTAGCTAGGGTTGTTTGCAAGCATTTTGAAGTTTTTTTTTTTTTTCGTAAAAAGCTCAAAACACTAAAAGACACATTTGTCGAAATGCCTCTTTGTTTCCCTTTATAGAATGCTTCGCACGTTTTTTTTACGTTTTGGTACTTAACAATGTGAAAAAAAACACTCAAAATATATTTTTTTTTTATAATGTTGTTCTGCTTTTCAATATAAAGTGATATTCAAGCCTTTTGCGTGTTGGTACCTAAGAAGCTCATAAACACTTATAATGCACGTCTCTCATAATGTCTTTTTCGTTTCCCCATATAGAGTGCTGTGCATGCATTTTGCTGTATTAGTACCTAACGAGCTCAAACACACTTACAGTACACGTTTTTGGTAACATCTTTTCTGTTTCTTCAAATCACTTGCTTTGTATGCATTTTGGTGTTTTGATACTTAACTAGGTGAAAAACACCCAAAAGGCACGATTTTGGTAATGTTGTTTCGCCGTATAATTTTTTTTTTTTCACGCGTTTTAGTGTTTTGGTACCTAAGAAGCTCAGAAACACTCATTATACACGTTTCTGGTAATATAATTTTGTTTGCCAATACTTTGCATGTACTTTGGCCTTTTTCTACGTAAGAACTTAAAAAAAAACACTTGCAATCCACGATTTCGTTAATGTTATTTCGTTTGACCATAAAGGGTTTAAGCGTTGATACGTTTGAGCGTTTTGATATGGAAGAAGCTTAAAAAGGTATGTTTGTTAATCTTGATTTGTATTCCCAAATAGGGTGTTTTCCATGCTTTTTAACGTTTTCGTGTCTAATATCCTCAAAACCACTCAAAAGACGTTTTGTTTTGTTGTTTATTTCCCTTTATAGAGTGTTTTCTATACATTTTGGCGTTTTTGTTACTGACAATGTAAAATTCTTTCCAAATACACGTTTTTCGTAATGTTCTGTTTTTCCATATTAAATGCTATTCACGCGTTTTAGCATTCTCATATCTAAGAATCTAAAAAAAACACTCAAAAAACACAGTTTCTGATAATATCGTTTTGTTTCATCATATAGAGTACTTTGCATGCATTTTGACGTTTCTGTTCCTAAGAAGTTAAAAATACTCAAAATACACATTTTTGGTAATGTTATTCTATTTCTCCATTAGAATGTTTTTGCATTGTGTTTAAGGATTTTGGTATGTAAGAAGCTCCTAAACACTCCAAAGACACATTTTTGTTATTTTATGTTTTTATATAGCGTGGTTTCCATGCTTTTTAGTGTTTTGATACCTAACACGTTCAGAATCACTCAAACGACAAGTGTCATTTCGTTTCACCATATAGAGTCCTTTGCATGCATTTTGGTGTTGTGGTACCTAATAAAGTAAAAAAAAAAAAAAAAAAAAAAAAAAAAAATCAAAAGAAACGTTTTTAGTAAAGTTGTTCTATTTCTCTATTTGGAGAGCTATTCACGCGTTTTAGAGTTTTGGTACCTAAAAATCTAAAAAAAAAAATATATATATATATATATATATATATATATATATATATATATATATATATATATATATATATATATATATATATATATATATATATATATATATATATATATATATATATATATATATATATATCACAATACACGTTTCTCATAATGTCTTTTTCGTTTCCCCATATAAGGTGCTTTGTTTTTCTATGTAACAAACTCAGAAACAATGAAAAGTCACGTTTCTGTTACTGTCGCTTCGTTTTTCTATATAGAGCATTTTAGCGTTTTCGTTCCTAACAATATAAAAACTCTCAAAGTACAATTTTTTGTATTGTTCTGCTACTCCATATTGAGTACTATTCACGCTTTTCTGCGTTTTGTTACCTAAGAAGCTCGAAAACACCTATTATACACGTTTCTCATCATGTCTTTTCCTTTCACCAGATAGAGTAGATTCATTGAATTTTCGCATTTTGTTACTTAACGAGCTCAAACACATTTATAATGAACGTTTATGGTAACGTTCTTCTGTTTAACAAATCACTTCCTTTTTATGCATTTTGGTGTTTTGGTATAATATTATAAGAAAGTGGAAAAACTCAAAGCACACGTTTTATGTAATTTTGTTTTGTTTCTCCATATAGAGTACTTTTCTCGTGTTTTAGTGTTATATATATATATATATATATATATATATATATATATATATATATATATATATATATATATATATATATATATATATATATATATATATATATATATATATATATATATATATATATATATATATATATATATATATATATATATATATATATATATATATATATATATATATATATATATATATATATTTCAGAAGCTCAAAAACACTCATTAAACACGTTTCGTTTCCCAGTATAGGGTACTTTGTATGCATTTTGGCGTTTTCCACTTAAGAAGCTCACAAACACTGAACATCCACGATTTTGGTAATGTTAATCCGTTTGTCCATTAAGAGTGTTTTGCATGCGTTTGAGCGTTTTGTAATGAAAGAATGTTTAAAAACACACACACAAAAAAAAAATGTTTTTGTCTATGTTTATTTTGGATTCCCATATAGGGTGCTTTACAGGCTTTTTAGTGTTTTGGTGAATAACACGCTCAAAAACACTCAAAAGACGCGTTTATGGTCCTCTCATTTCGTTTCCACAAAGAGTGTTTTGCATGTATATTGGCGTTTTGGTAACTAACAAAGTAAAAAGTACTCTATTTATTTATCTATTTATTTATTTATTTTTTTTTTTTTTTTTTTAATATAAAGTGCTGTTCACACGTTTTATCGTTTTGGTACTTCAGAAGCTCAGGAACACTTATAATAGACGTTTCTTGTAATATCGTTTCATTTCCATAATAGGATGCTTTTCATCAATTTCGGCATTTTTGTACGTTATAAGCTCAAAACTTGAAAATACACGTTTTTATTAATGCTATTTGGTTCTTTATAAACTATATTTTGCGTAATTTTTAGCGCTTTGGTACGTAATTCAGAAAACACTTAAAAGATACTTTTTTTGTAATGTTGTTTTGTATACATATATATTTTGCTTTCAATGTATTTTAGCGTTCTGATGCTTAAAACACTGAAAAATACAAAAAGACACTTTACTGGTGATGTCGTTTCGTTTCCCCTTATCCTAATCACACTTATACTACACGTTTCGGGTAATATCATTTTCTTTCACCATACTTTGCATGCATTTAATGCGTTTCTGTACCTAAGTAGCTCAAAGACACTCAAAATACACATTTTTTTTTTTTTTATGTCATTCTGTTTCTCCACAAAGGGTGTTTTACATGTGTTTTGGTACGTAAGAAGCTCAAAACCACTTAAAAGACAGTCTTTTTCTACTGTGTTTTTGTATTCCATTATATAATGCTTTCTATGTATTTTTAGCGTTTTGGTGCCCAACACGCTCAAAAACCCTCAAAACACATGTTTCTGGTAATGTCGTTTTGTTTCCCCATATATATATAGTGCTTTGCATGCATTTTAGTGATCTCGTACCTAACAAGATAAAAAAAAAATCGTGTTAGGTAATATTTTGTTTTTCAATTTAGAGCGCTATTGACGCATTTTAGAGTGTAGGTTCTTAAGAAACTCAAAAACACTAACAATACATGTTTCTCGTAATGACCTTTCCTTTCTCCATATAGAGCACTTTGCATGCATTTTGGTGTTTTAGTATATAACAATGTAAAAAACATTAAAAACAGACATTTTAGGCAATGTTTTTCTATTTCTCCATATATAGTGCTATTCACGCGTTTTACCGTTTTGGTACCTACTAAGTTCAGAAACACTTGTAATACAGGTTTTTTGTGATGTCATTTTGTTTTCTGTATAGGATTCTTTCCATGCATTTTTGGCATTTTTGCACGTAAGATGCTCAAAATACTGAATATTAACGTTTTTGGTAATATTATTCTGTTTCTCCGTAAATGGTGTTTCGCATGTGTTTTAGCGTTTTTGGTACGTAAAAAAGATGGAAAGACTCAAAAGAACCGTTTTTGGATATGTTTTATATTCCAATATAGAGTGCTTTCCATGCCTTTTATCGTGTTGGTGTCTAAAACGCAAAGAAAAAAAAAAAAAAAAGGATACTGAAAAGGCATGTCAATTTGTTTCCCTATAAAAAGTGTTTTAATTCATTGTAACGTTTTGTTACTTAACAATGTGAAAAATGCTCAAAACACACGTTTTTTTTTTTTTTTTGTAATATTGTTAAATTTCTATATATAGATTGTTATTAGGCTTTTTAGCGTTATTAAGTGTTATTGACCTAAGGTCAATAAGTAACTATGACTCTCTGAGGTCCCGGGATGGTGTCATGCCGTGACTCCCCGAGTGACGTGAAAAACCTCTTTGAGACTTAGTTACAGGGGAAGCCTGCCTCCTAGTGGCGCCCGCTGGTAACGTAGGCACAAGCCCGAGGGATTGGGCCTACGGCTAAAGTGCTTACCCCGCGAGATGAATGTGGGGCGGGGAGTTGGACAAATATTCCATCCTCCCTTCTCAATAAATGTTCATAGAGTAATGGGGCTCCGCCAGGCTTCGGAGCCCAGAACAGCTTCACTGGTCCGGAGTCCTTTCTGCTCCTTCGAGTTCTCTACCTCGTTGGGTGGTGGGCCGTCAGGGTGATTTGCCGAGTCGGTGGGCTAAACCCACTAACCCTCGACAGCGGTAGTCACTCTGGCGTTTCCGGGATGACGGCCCGCTGGTTTGGGGGGTAGCGCTCTTCCTGCCCCCAAGGGCCAGCGGGTTCATGGCTTTGAAATGGGGTACACGGGGTGGATGCGGTCCCAGTCCCCCTCGGGTCCGAGGGGCGTGCATAGAGCCTCCGTGCACGTCCTCTAGGACCCAGAGCGTCCTAGCAGAGCTCGTAGTCTGCGAACGGTTTGTCATGCTGCGGTGGGCCTAGTAGCTCAGGTAGCCAACCGTCTGGCTGAGGGTGGCGTCCTCAGAACCGGAATCCTGTCAGGGGCGACCTCGGCAGGTAGGTTTCGCATCGCCTGTGCCGTTGAAGACGGTAGGCGTGAGTAGTGCTGGCTTTAGCCCGCTACCCTATCGTCCCCTCCAAAGGGGTAATTCTCGCCGCCGGTGCCGGCTGCTTGGTAAACAAGCGCCGGTGAACGGCGGCAGAATTAAGTATGACTCTCTCAAGGTCAATAACACTGATAATACACTTTTCTGGTAATTACGTTTTTTTTTCGAAAAACAGTGTTTTGCATGCCTTTTGCTGTTTTTGTACCTAACAAGCTCAAAAATATTTTGTTTCTCAATAAACAGTGTTTTGCATGCGTTTTAAAGTATTGGTAGATTAGAAGCTCAAAACACTCATAAGACACGATTTTTGTAATGTTCTTTATTCTAATCTATGGTGCTTTCCATGCACTTCTTATCGTTTTCTTGCCTAAAACACTCAAAAACACTGAAAAAACACCTTTTTGTTAATGTCGTTTCGTTTTCCCATATCAAGTCTTTGGCATGCATTTTGGCGTTTTAGTACCTAAGAATATGAGCAACACAAAAACTTTTTTTTTTTTTTTTTTTGTTATGTTGTTCTCTTTCTCCATATAGAATGTTATTCATGAGTTTTAAGGTTTTGATAATTAACAAGCTCATAAACACTCGAGACCCGTTTATGGTAATGTTGTTTTGCATTACAATATAGGGTGCTTTCCATGCATTTTAGCTTTTTTTGTGCCTAAAATGCTAAAAAAAAAAATAAAAAAGACAAATTCGTTTCGTTCCCCCATATCAAGTGCTTCCCATGCTTTTGGCGTTTTAGTTCCTAATAATGTGAAAAAAAAGCACTCAAAATAAACATTTTTGGTAATGCTGTTTTGTTTCTCCATATAAAGTGCTATTCACGCGTTTTAGAGTTTTGATAACTAAGAAGCTCTAAAACACTTTCCTTTCGTTTCCCTATAAAAAAAAAAAAAAAAACACTCAAGACAGTCGTTTTTGGTAACGTTCTGTTTTTCCCTATAAAGTCCTATTCACACGCTTTAGCATTTTGCTACCTTTGAAGCTCAGAAACACTACACGTTTCTCGTAATAACGGTTTGTTTCCCACATAGGGTACTTTGCATTTTGGTGTTTTTGTACGTAAGAAGCTCAAAAACAATGAAAATGCCCTTTTTTGGCAATGTTATTCTGTTTTTCCATAAAAGGTGTATGCGTTTTAGCATTTTAGTACGTAAAAAGTTCAAAAACACTCAAAAGACATGAGTTTGGTGATGTTGCTTTGTATTCCAATATAGGGTGCTTTCTGTGCATTTTTGCGTTTTAGTGCCCAAAACACCCAAAAAACTCTAACAAGACACGTTTCTGGTAATATCGTTTCGTTTCCCTATATAGAGTGCTTTTTACATGTTTGTTTGTTTTTTTGGTACTCAAGAATCTCAAAAACAATCATAAAATAATTTTATTTCACATGAATTTTAGCGTTTTGGTACCTAACACGCTCAAAAACATTTAAATGACACGTTTTTGGTAGTGTTGTTTCGTTTCTTCTTAGAGAGTGCTTTCCTTGCATTTGTTCGTTTTGGTACCTAACAATGTGAAAAATAATAAAAACACGTTTTTTGCAATGTTGTTCTGTCTCTAGAAAGAAAGTGCTCTTCACGCATTTTAGCATTTTGTAACTTAAAAAGGTCAACAGCACTCATAATGCACGTTTCCTGTAATATCGTTTTTTTTTTTTTCTTCTTCACCATATATGGCATGCGTACTTTTTGTTGTTTCTTTAAATAACAAGCTCAGAACACCCAAAATGCACATTTTTTGTAATGTTATTCTGATTGTCTACCTGCTTTCTATTCACATGTTTTCTATTTATGTTTGTCTTTACCTGTTTCTGGAAGTTTTTTTTTTTCACATGATTTTTTTTTAGCGTTTTCGTACCTAACATGATGAAAAACACTTAAAAGACTCTCTGGTAATCTCGTTTTGTTTATATATACATATATATATATATATATATATATATATATATATATATATATATATATATATATATATATATATATATATATATATATATATATATATATATAGATTGCTTTTATACATTTTGCCGTTTTGGTACTTTTTTATGTAGGAGGGACACCGGCCACGGGCAACAAAAATCCGATAAAAAAAAAAAATCCCACTAAGACGACTATCACGGAATAGGGTCCGAAGCGTTAGTCAAAAATTGAAAGATAAATGTCTTGAAACCTTCATCTTGAAGGAATTTAAGTCATAGGAAGGTGGAATACAGAAGCAGGCAGGGAGTTCCAGAGTTTACCAGAGAAAAGGATGAATAACTGAGAATACTGGTTAAATCCTATATATCAGAGAGGTAGAGAGAATGGGGTGAGAGAAGGAAGGTCTTGTGCAGCAGGGCTGCGGGAGGAGGGGAGGGATACAGCTAGCAAGATCAAAAGAGCAGTTAGCATGAAAATAACAGTAGAAGATAGCCAGAGATGCAACATTGTGGCGATGAGAAAGAGGCTGAAGACAGTTAGAGGAGAGGCGTTGATGAGACGAAAAGCTTTTCATTCCACCCTGTCTAAAAGAGAGGTTTGAGTGGAACCTCCCCAGACATGTGAAGCATACTCCATACATGGACGGGGTTAGCAGCTGGAGGGGTAAAAAAAAAAAAAAAAAAAAAAAAAAAAAAAAAAAAAAAAAAACTGGCTGAGAAGTCTCAGAGCGCTTCACTTCATACAGGCTGTTTTAGTTAAACATGGATCTGATGTTTCTAGTTTAGATTATAAGAAAAGGACATACCGAAGATCTTCATTGTAGAAAAGGTGGATAATTGAGTGTCACTGGAGAAGACAGGATAGTTGTCTGGAAGGTTGTGTCTTTCTGATAGATGGAGGAATGGAGTTTTTGAGACATCGAACATTATCAAGTTTGCTTTGCCCAATCAGAAATTTTAGAGAGATCAGAAGTCAATCGTTCTGTGGCCTCACTGCGTGAACTGCTTACTTCCTGAAGGGTTGGATGTCTATGAAAAGACGAGGAAAAGTGCAGGGTGGTATAATCAACGCAGGAGTGGATAGGAAAAGAAGTTTGGTTTAGAAGATCATTGATGAATAACAGGAAGAGAGTAAGTGACAGGACAGAACCATGAGGAAAACCACTGTCAATAGATTTAGGAGAAGAACAATGACCAACTACCACAGCAGCAACAGAACGGTCAGAAAGGAAACTTGAGATGAATTTACAGAGAGAAGGATAGAAGCTATAGGAGGTTAGTTTGGAAATCATAGCTTTGTGCCAGACTCTATCAAAAGCTTTTGATATGTCTAAGGTAACAACAAAATTTCCATTAAAATCTCTAAAAAAGGATGACCAAGACTCAGTAAAAAAAAAAAACATATGATCACCAGTAGATCGGCTTTCACAGAATCCATACTGGCGATCGGATAGAAAGTTGTGAAGTGATAGATGTTTAAAAAAATCTTCCTGTTAAGGATAGATTCAAAAACTTTAAATTTGCTGGTAATTAAATCAGTATGACGGTAGGGTGAGGGATTAAAACGGTCACCATTTTTAGGAAGAGGCTGAATGTAGGCAAACTTCCAGCAAGAAGGAAAGGTAAGATGTCGACAGAGCTGAAAGAGTTTGACTAGGCAAGATGCAAGCACAGAGGTACAGTTACGGAGAACGATAGGAGGATCCCATCAGATCCATAAGCCTTCCAGGCTAGTTTAGGTAAGCGAGGACATGGTAAAACTCATTGCAAAGAATTTTAATAGGTAGCATGAAAGAGTCAGAGGATATAGGAGACGGAGGAGCAAGCTCTGAATGGTTCAAGGTAGAGTTTTTTAGCAAAGGTTTGAGCGAAGAGTTCACCTTTAAAGATAAATGTGATTCCAATGATGCCATCTGGTTGAAATAAAGGAGGGAAAGAAAAAGAAGGAAATTTACTGGAGATGTTTTTTTTTGCTAAATGCCAGAAGTCACGACGGGAATTAGATCTTGAAAGATTTTGACACTTTCTATTAATGAAGGAGTTTTTGGCTAGTTGAAGAACAGACTTGGCATGGTTCCGGGCAGAAATATGAAGCGCATGAGATTTTACTGATGGAAGGCCCAAGTACTTTTTATGGGCCACCTCTCCATCATGCATAGCACGAGAACAGGCTGTGTTAAACTAAGGTCTGGAAGGTTTAGGTCGAGAAAAAGAATGAGGAATGTACCCCTCCATGCCAGACTCTGTTTTGATGCCTATCAAGCTCAAAAAATCCGATTATATACGTTTCTGGTAATATTGTTTCCTTTCTTAATATAAGGTACTTTGCATGCGTTTTTGTACGTAAGAAGTTACAAAAACACTCAAAATCTATAGTTTTGGTAATGTTATTTTTTTCTCCATAAATGGTGTTTTGCATGCGCTGAAGCGTTTTAGTATGGAAAAAGCTTAAAACACTCAAAACACACGTTTTTTTGTATTCCCATATAGGGTGCCTTTCATGTTTATTAGCGTTTTGCTGTCTAAAACAATAAAAAAAGTCAAAAGATACGTTTTTGGTGAAGTCGTTCTGTTTTTCCATATAAAATGCTATTCACGCGTTTTATAGTTTTAGTAACTAAAAATATATAAAACACGTTTGTCGTAATATTCATTTATTTCTTCATTTGGGTGCTTAGCATGGATTCTGGCATTTTAGTACCTAACAATGTAAAAAAAAATAAAACACTGAAAACAAAAGATTTTGATAATGTTGTGTTGTTTTGTTTCACCTTATAGAGTGCTATTTACGCGTTTTAGCGTTTTCTTACCTAAGAAGATCAGAAAGTTATATATTTTTTATTATATTGTTTTTTATTCCTATATAGGGTACTTTGCATACATTTTGGCGTTTTTATCTTTAAGAAGCTCAAAAACACTGAAAAAAAAAAAAACACATTTTTGGTAATGTTATTCTGTTTCTCCATAAAGGGTGTTTTTACATGTTTTAGCGATTTTCTAGGTAAAATGCTCATAAACACAAAAGACCCGTTTTTGGTAATGTTTTCTGTTCCAGTATAGGGAGCTTTCAACGGTTTTTTTGCGTTTTTGTGCCTAAAACGCTTAAAAAAAAAAAGAATAGAACACGTTTCTGACAATTTTGTTTTGTTTCACCAAATACAGAGATTTGTATGCATTTTAGCTTTCTGGTACTTAACAATGTGAAAACAGAATATATTCGTTTTTGGTAATACTCTTCTGTTTCTTCATGTAGACTGTTAAGCAAGCGTTTTTGCGTTTCGGTACCTAAGAAACTCACTCATTTCTCATAATATCCTTTCCTTTCTCCAATAAAGGTGGCTAGCATGCATCTTGGCAAACCCCAAAAACGTGCTGTGGGTGCGTTTGAGCTCGTTATATAACGAACTCAAACACACCCACAGCACGTTTTTTGTACTTTTTTCTTCAAATCTCGTGATTTTCATACGTTTTGGCGTTTTCGTACCTAAGTTGAAAAACACTCAAAGCAAACGTATTTGGCGTATCTCCATATAGAGTGTTTTTCACGCGTTTTAGAGTTCTGTTACCTAAGAAGCTCAAAAGCACTCATTATATAAGTTTCTGGTAATATTATTACGTTTTCCAATATAAGCTACTTTGTACGTAAGAAGCTCAAAAATACATGATTTTGGTGGTGTTATCATGTCTTATGATAGTTTTAGAATTTCTTATGTACCGAAACGCTAAAACGGTTGCAAAACTCCCTTTGTAGAGAAACAGAACAGAATGACCAAAAAACGTGTTTTCTGAGGGTTTTTTTTTTTTTTTTTTTTGTGCTTTTTAGGCTCAAAAATGTCAAAATGCATGCAAAGCACCCAGTATCGGGTAACGAGACGACATTACGAGAAACATCATTTGGTTGTTTATGAGCGTATCAGTCACCAAAACGGTAAGAAACATAGAAAACACCTTATATGGAAAACAAAACAATATTTTCGAAAACTATTTTAGTGTTTTTTGAGCTTCTTACGTACCAAAACGCTAAAACACATGCAAAACACACTTTTAGGAGAAACAGAACAGCATTACTAAACAGGTGTATTTATGTTTTTTTTTTTTTTGCTTGTTAGGTATGAAAACGCTAAAATACATGGAAAGTATCCGATATGGGGAAACGAAACAATTTTAATAAAAGCGTGTATTATGAGTTTTTTTTTTTTTTTCAGCTTGTTAGGTACCAAAAAGGTAAAACACGTGAATAGCACTCTGTATGGAGAAACAGAGCAACATAACCAAAAATATGTATTATGAGTGATTATCACCATATTAGGTACCAAAAAAGTAAAAAAAAAATGCTTACAAAGTACCCTTTAAGAAGAAACAGAACAACTTTGCTAAAAACGTGTAATAAGAGTGTTGTTGAGCTTGTTAGGTACCAAATAGCCAAAATGCATGCAAATCACTCTATATGGGATAACGAGACGACATTACCAAAAAAACGTGTCATTTGGGTATTTATGAGCATATTAGGCACTATAACGCCAAAAACTGTACTGAACACCCTATATGGGAAATCAAAACATGTCTTTTCAGTGTTTTTAAGTTTGTTATCAAAATGCTATAAATGCATGAAAAGTACCCAATATAGGAAATGAAACGATATTAAGAGAAACGTGTATTGTGAGTGTTTTTTCAGCTTCTTAGATACCGAAACACTAAAACACATGAACAGCACTTTATATGGAGAAACAGAGCAACATTACCAAAAGCTGTATTATGAGTGATCACCACCATGTTAGCAACGAAAACATACATACAAAGCACCCAACAAGAAGAATCAGAACATCATTGCTAAAAACGTATGATACGAGAGTTTTTGAGGTTGAAAGGTACCAAATTCAAAAAATTCATAAAAAGCACCTTGTATGGTAAAGGAAATGACATTACATAAAACGTGTCTTTTGAGTGTTTTTCAGCTTCATACGTGCCTAAACGCTAGAAACCATGGAAACAATATATTGGAAAACAGAACGACTTTATCAAAATCTTGTATTTTGAAACAAAACAACATTATCGAAAACGTGTCTTGAGTGTGTTTTGAGTTTGTTAGATACAAACGCGCAAAAAAAAAAAAATGCATTCAAAGAAACGAAACGATATTAACAGAAAAGTGTAATAAGAGTGTTTTCCTGCTTCTTAGGTACTAAAACGTTGAAATACATTAATAACATTCTATATGGAGAAACAGTACAACATTACCGAAAAACGTGTATTATGAGTGACTAACACCATGATACGGACCAAAACGTCAAAAAGCATACAAAGCACCTAAAAAAAAAAAAAAAAAAAAGAATTAAAACAATTTTGCTAAAAACGTGTAATGTGAGTGCTTTTGGGCTTGTTAGGTACCAAAATGCTAAAGTGCATGAAAAAGCACCTTACATGGGACAAGAGAATACCATTAGAAAATTTTTTTTTTAAACATGTCTTTTGAGTACTTTTCAGCTTTCTACATACAAAAAACGGTAAAAAAAAAAAAATCATGAAAACCCAACATATTGCAAAACAAAACAACTTCATTAAAATCGTGTCTTATGAGTGTTTTTCAACATACGTACAAAAACGGTGAAACGCATTAAAAAACAGGGTGCTTTTTTAATATGCGTTTCACCGTTTTTCTAGAGAAAAAGAACATTACTATAAACGTGTGTTTTCGGTGTTCTTTTCTTTGAACATGTTAGATATGAAAACAATCATATAAATCACCAGATTTGGGAAAAGAAAACAAGATTACCAAAAACGTGTCTTTTGAGTGATTTTCTGCTTATTATGTACCATATAAAAAAAAATACAAGTATGGAAAAAAAACTCTAAATTGAAAACAAAAATACTTTATTACTTGATCAATCAATCGTGTATTTTGAGTGTTTTTCATCGTCCTACTTTCCAAAGCTCTAAAACGCTTAGAAGAATCAGAACAACATTTCCCAAAAAAAAAAAAAAAAAACGTGATTTGAGTGTTTTCGAGCTTGCTAGGTAGTAAACGTCAAAGTGCATGCAAAGAATATGATATGGGAAAACGATAAGACATTATCAGGAACGTGCAATTTGGGTGTTGATAAGCGTATTAAGCATCAAAACGCTAAAAAGCTTAGAAAAAAAAAATTAAAAAAAATATGTAAAAACAAAACATTATTTTTATTATTATAAAACACTCAAAAAACGTGTTTTTTGAGTGTTTTAGAGCTTCCTACGCACAAAAAAAAAAAACACTAAAACACATGCAAAACACCCCGTAAGGAGAAACAGAACAACTGTATAAAAGCATGTATTTTATTGTCTTTGAACTTGTTAGGTACCAAACGCTAAAAATGCATGCAAAGTACCAGATATGAGTAAACGAAATTATATTAACAAAAACGTATATTAAGAGTGTTTTTTTCAGCTTCTTAGGTACCAAGACGTTTAAACAAATTAATAGCACTCAATATGGAGAAGCAGAACATTATCAAAAACGTGTATTATGAGTGATTACCACCTTGTTATGTATCAAAACACCAAAATGTATACAAAGCACGCTATATGAAGAAACACAAAAGCATTGCTTAAAACGTGTAATATGAGTGTTTTTGAGCTTGTTAGGTACCAAAACACTATAGTGAATGCAAAGCACCCAATATGAAAAAAAAAAAAAAAAATTACCAGAAACGATTTTTTTTTTTTTTCAGCTTCTAACGTACCAAAAAGCTAAACGCATGGGAAACACGCTATATTGGAAAACACAACAGCTTTATCAAAATCGTGTCTTTTGAGTGTTTTTGAGATTCTTCGGTACAAAAACGCTAAATCCCTTTATGAAGAAACAGAACAACATTACCAAAAACGTGTGTTTTGAGCGTTTTTGAGCTTCTTAGGCAACAAAACGCCAAAATGCATGCAAATCACTCTATATGGGATAACGAGGCGACATTAACAGAAAAGTCTCATTTATGAGGTGTTTATGAGGGTAGTGGGCACGAAAACGCTAAAAAGCATAGGAATAGCATAGGAAAAATCCTATTTGGGATAACAATTTTAGAATCGAATACGTGTCCGTTGAGTGTTTTTGAGCTCATGACCTACCAAAACACTAAAACAAATGCAATACACTATTTATGGAAAAACAGAAGATCATTAAAAAAAAAGTGTTTTTAGAGTTTTTTTATTTATTTATTTATTCATTTATTTATTTTATTTATTTATTTATTTATTTATTTATTTTTTTTGCTTGTTAGTTACCAAAACGTTAAAATGCATGCTAGGTACCTGATATTGGGAAATGAAATGATATTAACAGAAACGTGTATTATGAGTATTTTACAGCTTCTTAGGTACCAAAACGCTAAAACGCGTCAGTAGCACTTCATGTGGAAAAACAGAACAATATGACCAAAAACGTGTGTTATTAGTATCTCTCACCAAGTTAGGGGGAAAAAAAACTCCAAAATGCATGCAAAGCACCATATATGAAGAAACAGAACAACATTGCTAAAAATCTGTAATATGAGTTTTTTATTTTTTATTTGTTAGGTAAAAACGCTAAAGTGCATGCAAAGCATCTTAAATGGGAAAAGAAAACAACATAACCAAAATTGAGTCTTTTCAGTGTTTTCGACTTCTTACGTACAAAAAAACGCTAAAATGCATACAAAATACACTTTCAAGAGAAAAGAACAATATTACCAAAAACATGTCTTTTGAGTGTTTTTGAGCTTGTTAAGTATCAACACAGAAAGTTCATGCAAAGTACAGTATATGGTGTAACAAGATTACATTACCAGAAAAGTGTCATTTGGGTGTTTATGAGCGTACAAGGCAGCAAAAGACATGGAGAGCACCCTATATGGGAAAAATAAACATTATCGAAAAGTGTTTTTTTTTTTGTGTGTGTGTGTAATTTGGGGTTCTCATGTAACAAAATGGTAAAACACATTCAAAACGCCTTTATGGAGAAACAGAACAACATTATGAAAAACGTGTATTTTGAGTGTCTTTAATCTTATTTGGTATGAAATCGCTAAAAATGCATGCAAAGTACCCATTATGGAAAACTAAACGATATTAACAGAAACGTGTATTATGATTGTTTTTTGCTTCTTAGCTATCAAAACGCTAAAACCATGAATAGAAGTCTATATGGATCAACAGAATAACATTACTGAAAACGTGTATTATGTGCGGTTACCGCCATGTTAGTGATTAAAACGCCAAAATGCATACAAAGGGCCCTACGAGAAAAAAACAAAACAAAACAAGCTTCCTAAAAAAATGTAGTATGAGTGTGTTTGAATAGTTATATATATATATATATATATATATATATATATATATATATATATATATATATATATATATATATATATATATATATATATATATATATATATATATATATATATGTGTGTGTGTGTGTGTGTGTGTGTGTGTTTTTTTTTATGTAGGAAGGACACTGGCCAAGGGCAACAAAAATCCAATAAAAAAATGCCCACTGAAATGCCAGTCCCATAAAAGGGTCAAAGCAGAAGTCAAAAATTGATGAATAAGTGTCTTGAAACCTCCCTCTTGAAGGAATTCAAGTCATAGGAAGTGGAAATACAGAAGCTGGCAGGGAGTTCCAGAGTTTACCAGAGAAAGGGATGAATGATTGAGAATACTGGTTAACTCTTGCATTAAAGAGGTGGACAGAATAGGAGTGAGAGAAAGAAGAAATTCTTGTGCAGCGAGGCCGCGGGAGGAGGGGAGGCATGCAGTTAGCAAGATCAGAAGAGCATGAAATGAATAGCATGAATAGCAAGAACATGAAAATAGCGGTAGAAGACAGCTAGAGATGCAACATTGCGGCGGTGAGAGAGAGGCTGAAATTAGAGGAGAGAAGTTGATGAGACGAAAAGCTTTTGATTCCACCCTGTCTAGAAGAGCAGTATGAGTGGAACCCCCCCAGACATGTGAAGCATACTCTCTATATGGATGGATAAGGCCCTTGTACAGAGTTAGCAGCTGGGGGAGGGTGAGAAAAACTGGCGTAGACGTCTCAGAACACCTAACTTCATAGAAGCTTGTCATGGATCGGTGTTCCTTTACACGTTGCCACCTGCCGATCACATGCGACTCCTGGTTGAGTCTCCAGGTAGACTAGGGTTGGACACTCAAAAGAAAGCACAGTCGTAAATATCTGACTTATATTTACACAGTAATTACAACAAAGGCCTGGCTAGCTATGGCTACACTTAGTGGCGCGTGGGCCGCACACAGAAAGAAATACCTATTCCTTCGGAAGTGAGGCCAATGCCCGGTCCTTGTGCTCTCACATTACCCCATACAAACGAGGATTTTTTTTTCGGAAAAAAAAAATTCTAAGCCTTACTAGCTACTAACGGTTGTGTGTGTAGACTAAAAGGGGTCTTCGGGTGGAAGCTCAGGTGGCTCATGAGGGTAAAACCCCGTATTTACGTTAAGAATCTCGCTTAGGGGGAAAACTCCTGAACCAGCTGAACCTTCCCGTTCCTTTTGCAAGACGAAATATCGTCAGACTTAAACCGCCCTCCCATTGTTATGTATGTCTGTGTATAACATAACGGAGTGTAGGTGTTCGAGCGTACGTAATATATGTGTAAGAGACACGCAGACGTTACACGAACACGGAGCGGTGTCTTCGGATTCATCTTGGGGAAGACGCAGCGTGGTGTCACCCCTCTCTGGGAGACACGAGCGTGTTCTGAACGGCCTTCAGGTCAGGATTGGCCTCAGAGACCCTCTGCCAACAAAGAGAAAGTTTAGTGTCTTCATAGTACCATATACATACCATATTCAAACACAGAACACAAGTGACAACTCATCCTGTAGTTGGGGTGTAGTAGTGTGGGTGGTTACTCGTCTCGCTGGGCCACCACATAACCTGGTCCACACTCTTCCTCTCCAGGCACCCAAGGCGTCCTCCCTAAGGATGCTGCTGCTAGGGGCGAAACTGGGGTGATTATGTGCAGGTATCCCCACAAGGTAGGGACACCTGGTGCTGGAATGGGTAGGCATTATGCATGACATGTAAACATAGGCACACTCCTTCAGACCGATCTAGAATATAATACAACTTAGTTACCTAACCAGATGCATGGCAAGATCATCTCTTTACTGAGGTGAAGAGGTACTACTCGCTCGTCTCAGCCGATGCGCTAGTCCCTTCTAAAAGGCGAGACAGCACGTCGGCCCCGACATTGTCTCGGCCACGGATGTACTGAACTCGCATCTGAAATTGTTGCAAATACAGAGCCCATCTCATTATTCGGGAGTTTGCATTCTTAGAGGTACGCAGTGACTCCAGGGGCATGTGGTCTGTCTGCAATACAAACTCATCCCCGTATAAGTAGAAGTAGAATTTCTTTATTCCATCTACTACGGCGAGTAGTTCACGTTCTACCGTGCTGTAGTTCTTCTCTGCCGGTTTGAGCTTCCTGGTGTGATAGGCCACGGGGAAGATGTCGCCGTCCTTCTCCTGCAGTAACACAGCACCCAAACCTTCACAGGATGCATCGGTCCTAAGTACAAAGGGCTTTGTAGGGTCAGGCAACTGGAGGATAGGGTCCTTGCACAGCAAGGACTTCAGTGCCTTGAATGATCTGTCCTCGTGGGGACCCCACTCAACCTTATTTGGTGCTCTTTTCTTAACAAGCTCATAGAGCGGCAGCGCCACCGCTGCAAAGTTGGGGACAAACCTGCGGTAATACCCTGCTAACCCTAGAAACGATCGGACCTGTCTTTTGGTGTGGGGAACAGGAGCTTCCTTTATTTTCTGAACCTTGTCCTCCAAGCAGAGGCACTGTCCTTGACTCACCTTGTGGCCTAGGAATTCGACATCTGCCTTGGCCAACTCACACTTGCTCGGCTTAACCGTCATGTTGGCGTCTCTGAGTTTATCAAGGACCATACGTAAAAGTCTTATGTGGTCCTCCAAATCCGTAGAATGAATCAGTACGTCATCTACGAAAACCTCGACCCCATTCAGATTACCTAGTACCTGTCTTATTCGGCGGTTGAAGACCGCGGGAGAATTGGCAAGGCCGAAAGGAAGGACCCGATATTGATAGAGGCCGCTGGGGGTGGCAAAAGCCGTTATTTTCCTTGACTCGGGGTCAAGCGGGATCTGAAAGAATCCTTTCGTGAGGTCCAGTTTGCTAAACACCCTCGAGTGTGACAGCCGGCTAAATATCTCCTGTTGGTCGAACATGGGCTCTGCGTCTATTTGTGTTACTGCGTTAATCCTTCGGAAGTCACCGCAGATCCTAACACTACTGCCTTTCTTGCGTACGACGACCATAGGACTACAGTACGGAGAATCGAATCTCTCGATAATGCCTAAGTCCTCCATTTCTTGTATTTCCTCAGCCACAGCGTCCCTAAGCTGCAGAGGGACCTGATAGGGTTTCACCTTCACTGGCTTTCGGTTCGTTAGGGTGATCTTGTGTGGCGACACCCGGGCCACGCGAGGCTTGTCAGAAAAGACCTCCGCGTATTCACCTAGAAGATCCTTTATTATCGATACTTCCTCAGGTGTTAGCCTTTCAGATAATGTGACGTCATCTACGGTTTCCGTCTGACGCTTTTGTACAGTGAGAGGACCGTCTCCTACGTCCTCTGCATCGTGAATCACAGCTGCACTACATTTGATCTCACCTTCCTCCTTCGCAGCTGTTGAAAGGGAAAAAATATCACGCACGGCTTTCAAACAGGTGGCCCTATCCTCAGCATATGCTGGTTCCTGAGCGCCAGCGCTACCAGAGATGGTAGGCGCATGATACTCCTTAAGCATGTTAATGTGAAGACGTTTCCGTTTCCCATCAATCAATACTATATAATTTAAGTCGGAGACGCGCTCTAGGACCTCATAAGGCCCCTTCCACTGCGCCAGCAACTTATTATGAGCAGTGGGTAGGAGTACTAAGCACTCCTGGCCAGGCTGCTGGGTGCGTAGTCGCGCATTGCGATCATAATGGGCCTTTTGTACCTCCTGGGCCTTCAGGAGTTCTTCCTTGGCCATACGACAGGTTTCCCTAAGTCTGCCAGCCAGGTTTATAACATACTCGTATGTCGTACGTACCTCCGGACTTGGCACGTCCTCGTCCCATAGCTCTCTCAGCACTTGGAGTGGACCGCGCACTGCTCTTCCATAGAGTAGCTCGAAAGGCGAGAACTTCAGAGTACTCTGCGGTGCTTCCCTGTATGCGAACAGGAGAGGAGCAACAAATCTCGGCCATTCCTTGGGTTGCTCGGCGGCCAGCCGCTTGAGCATTTTTTTCAGTGTGCCGTTGGGAATGCTCACACGGCAGAATATCCCTACCAGCGCTTCAGCCACCGTTGTGGCCTCTATATTTTTCAGAGGTACTGCTTCAGGCCAACGGGTGCTGAAGTCCACACACGTGAGTAGATATTTTGATCCGTCAGTCGCGCGTGGCGTGATCTGCCCAACAATATCTACGGCTACCCTCTCAAATGGTTCGGATATAAGGGGCATGGGTCTTAGCGGCGCAGGTTTCACACGGCCCTTGTCTACAGTTTTTTGACACACGTCACAGGATCTCACGAATCTCGCGATATCGGCCATCACGCCAGGCCAGAAAAATGTGTGACTAATGCGGTCTTGTGTTTTCTGTCGCCCCATGTGACCACCCAAGGCCGCGCAGTGCCCCATCTCCATCACCGCGTGGCGGTACTGTGCAGGCACCACGAATTGCGACCGAGTCTCACCGAGGTCGGAGACGACTTCTCTATACAACTTTCCTCTGTGTTGGCAGAAGCGAGTCGTTCCGTATTTATTTACCCTCGATACCCCCTCAGCGGCTTGCTTCCGAATGTTTGCAAGGGAGGGATCGGTCTTTTGTGCGGCAGTGACGTTAGCGCTATTGAGCAGCTCGTCAGGTGATGTGAGCTTGAGAGGGACCACGGGCCGTGTGTCTCGTGCCTGGGCTCGCGTCAGGGCGGCACCTACTTGATCTTCGGTTTGGGTCGCGGCGTCCGTGTTCCGAACGTCCCTCACCCCTTCAACGTTACCGATTATCAATTCATAGATAGGCTGTTTCATCACAGCGGCCTGGATTCTGCCAGTGAGGAATGGCGTCTCCACGTCGACTACAGCTATCGGGCAAGTAGCCATAGAGCCGTTAATCATGACGACTCTCACGTGTTCTCCTGTGAACTGAGCAGGGGTAACCAGGGCTTCTTTCACTACACAGCCGGTAGAACCATTGTCCCTCATTACCCTTACCAACCTGCCCCCTACTCTACCGTTTTTCACAATCAATCCCCGCGGTCAACCTCCTGGTACTGAAGAGGTGGCCGCTAGTCAAAATGGGTGGGGCTGTGGGGCCTTATTTGCTTCAGGGGTCACCTGAGCGCTATCTACGGCCGGCAAAGGGTGGTTCTGGACAGCTGTAATTGGGGTAGTGTCTGCCGCTGGTACAATATCGTCCGGCGTATCGAGTAGCGCGGCAGCATATTTGCCTGTGTGTGAGGCAGCTCTCATAGGTGGTGTGGGACGCCATGAGCCGGTATTCCACCCACGTGGTGGTTGAAACTTACTACCCTCCCTGGGGTGTCCTTGTGGCTTATTCTGCCGGAAGGGAGGCGGTGCCTGCTCCTTCCTTACTGGCTCCGGATCGTTGGGTTGCGCCTTGTTGCCGCTCCCCGCAGAACGAACTCGGGGAACATTTTTACGTCCATGTGCGGAAAAATGGAGGTCCAGGTTTTCCGCCATTTTATTTGCCTGTACGTTTCCCGTGGCCTTAGTGGTGGCCACAAACTCAGGCGGGCACATTTCCTCAAACCTATCGCGTATGACTAACTCCCGTAGCGCTTCATACGTGAGGTAAATCCCTTCCTTTTGCACTCGCTCGTCAAAGAGACGGGAAATTCTGGCGTGAGCCTGAACGGCGGTTTCGTTATCACTGATAGCGGCACTGCGAAATGCCTGCTTGGCTGCCTCCGCCGTTCTGCCAAACGCCTTCAAAAGAGCGCATTTCATGTGCTCGTACGAGTTATCTTCAGGCCCTAGCCCATGTACGATGGACAAGGCTTTGCCTGTAAACAGGCTGTAAAATTCGATGGCCTTCTCTTCAGACTCCATCTGATACAACTTGGCCAGCCTCTCGAAACGGGAAATTAAAGCATTAATGTCTTCCCCTTCACGGTAAGCATTTAGTTTCACCCTATGTAAGGCACGAAGAGTGCTTCCCTCAGAACTTCGAGATCGAGTCTCTTCTGCCTCCACACGGCGAAGCTCCATTTCAGCCATCGCCTTCTCGTGTTCCCGTTCTTCGGCACGAATCCTTTCCTGCCTCACACGTTCCTGCCTTTCCTCCTCCCGCTGGCGGTCCTCTCTCTCACGTTCCTCGGCACGTAAGCGGTCCTCTCTCTCCTCAGCTAGCCGCTTCTGTATATACTCACTAACCTTCGTCGCTGCTGTTATGTTCAGCGCCGCGATTTCAGGCCTAAATCTCGCAAAGGGATCGAAAGATTCACTGTGACCCTCGGACGCCATTGTCTGTAGCAAAAGATATCAGCAAGGTACTCGGTACCAAGGAATTACTCTACCGTGACTGCGCTTAGTATGAGGTCCCTGTTCGGGCGCCAATTGTCATGGATCGGTGTTCCTTTACACGTTACCACCTGCCGATCACATGCGACTCCTGGTTGAGTCTCCAGGTAGACTAGGGTAGGACACTCAAAAGAAAGCACAGTCGTAAATATTTGACTTATATTTACACAGTAATTACAACAAAGGCCTGGCTAGCTATGGCTACACTCAGTGGCGCGTGGGCCGCACACAGAAAGAAATACCTATTCCTTCGGAAGTGAGGCCAATGCCCAGTCCTTGTGCTCTCACAAAGCTGTTTTAGCTAGAGATAAGATGTGAAGTTTCCTGTTCAGATTAGAAGTAAAGGACAGACCGAGGATGTTCAGTGTAGAAGAAGGGGACAGTTGAGCGCCATTGAAGAAGAGTGGACAGTTGTCTGGAAGGTTGTGTCGAGTTGATAGATGGAGGAATTGAGTTCTTGAGGCATTGAACAATACCAAGTTTGCTCTGCCCCAATCAGAAGTTTTAGAAAGATCAGAAGTCAAGCGTTCTGTGGCTTCCCTGCGTGAAATGTTTACCTCCTGAAGGGTTGGACGTCTATGAAAAGACGTGGAAAAGTGCAGGGTGGTATCATCAGCGTAGGAGTGGATAGGACAAGAAGTTTGGTTTAGAAGATCATTAATGAATAATAAGGAGAGTGGGTGACAGGACAGAACCCTGAGGAACACCACTGTTAATAACTTTAGGAGAAGAACAGTGACTGTCTACAACAGCAGCAATAGAACGGTCAGAAAGGAAACTTGAGATGAAGTTATAGAGAGAAGGATAGAAGCCGTAGGAGGGTATTTTGGAAATCAAAGCTTTGTGCCAGACTCTATCAAAAGCTTTTGATATGTCCAAGGCAACAGCAGAAGTTTCACCAAAATCAGATAGAAGGTTGTGAAGTGATAAATGTTTAAGAATCTTCCTGTTGAGGATAGATTAAAAAACTTTAGATAGGCAGGAAATTAAAGCAACAGGACGATAGTTTGAGGGATTAGAACGGTCACCCTTTTTAGGAACAGGTTGAATGTAGGCAAACTTCCAGCAAAAAGCAAAGTTACATGTTGACAGACAGAGCTGAAAGAGTTTGACTAGGCAAGGTGCAAGCACGGAGGCACAGTTTCGGAGAACAATAGGAGGGACCCCATCAGGTCCATAGGCCTTCCGAGGGTTTAGGCCAGCGAGGGCATGGAAAACATCATTGCGAAGAATTTTAATAGGTCGCAAGAAGTAGTCAGAGGCTGGAGGAGAGGGAGGAACAAGCCCAGAATCGTCCAAGGTAGAATTTTTAGCAAAGGTTTGAGCAAAGAGTTCAGCTTTAGAAATAGATGTGATAGCAGTGGTGCCATCTGGCTGAAATAAAGAAGGGAAAGAAGAAGAAGCAAAGTTATTGGAGATATTATTGGCTAGATGCCAGAAGTCACGAGGGGAGTTAGATCTTGAAAGGTTTTGACACTTTCTGTTAATGAAGGGGTTTTTGGCTAGTTGGAGAACAGACTTGGCATGGTTCCGGGCAGAAATATAAAGCGCATGAGATTCTGGTGATGGAAGGCTTAAGTACCTTTTGTGGGCCACCTCTCTATCATGTATAGCACGAGAACAAGCTGTGTTAAACCAAGGTTTAGAAGGTTTAGGACGAGAAAAAGAGTGAGGAATATACGCCTCCATGCCAAACACTATCACCTCTGTTATGCGCTCAGCACACAGAGATGGGTCTCTGACACGGAAGCAGTAATCATTCCAAGGAAAATCAGCAAAATACCTCCTCAGGTCCCCCCAACTAGCAGAGGCAAAACGCCAGAGGCACCTTCGCTTAGGGGGATCCTGAGGAGGGATTAGAGCGATAGGACAAGATACAGATATGAGATTGTGATCGGAGGAGCCGAAGGATGACAGCATAAGCAGAAGGATTAGAGGTCAGGAAAAGGTCAAGAATGTTGGGTGTATCTCCAAGACGGTCAGGAATACGAGTAGGGTGTTGCACCAATTGCTCTAGGTCATGGAGGATAGCAGAGTTGTAGGCTAGTTCACCAGGATGGTCAGTGAAGGGAGAGAAAAGCCAAAGCTGGTGGTGAACATTGAAGTCTCCAAGAATGGAGATCTCTGCAAAAGGGAAGAGGGTCAGAATGTGCTCCACTTTGGAAGTTAAATAGACAAAGAATTTCTTATAGTCAGAGGAGTTAGGTGAAAAGTATACAGCACAGATAAATTTAGTTTGAGAGTGACTGTAGTCGTAGCCAGATGGTGGAAAACTCGGAAGATTCAAGAGCGTGGGCACGAGAGCAGGTTAAGTCAATGCGCACATAAACGCAGCATCCAGCTTTGGATCGAAAATGAGGATAGAGAAAGTAGGAGGGAACAGAAAAGGGGCTACTGTCAGTTGCCTCAGACACCTGTGTTTCATTGAGGAAAAGAAGATGAGGTTTAGAAGAAAAGAGGTGGTGTTATACAGATTGAAAATTAGATTTTAGCCCGCGAATGTTGCAGAAGTTAATGAAGAAAAAGTTAAGGAGGTGTAAAGACACTTAGGGTCGTTGACAGAAAGGCAGTCCGACCTGGGGACATTTATGGTCCCCTCCCCAGATGGGGACTCCGAGGCTGGTGTAGGAGTCGCCATGATGATTTTAAAATTTTTGAGTGAATGGTGTGTGTTATTAGGTGCTTGTAGTTTTGTGTGGAGGAAGAGAGTTGTCTTTAGAGGGCAGGCTGTGACTGCCCCCTTGTGTTGTGAGACACAAAGGGAAACGTCCAATGAGGTCACAGCTGGGTTTAATGATAAGTTCACAGCACCCCTTGAACAGTGCTTTAGACCTCACTGGGAGTAATTACATAAGAACATAAGAAATAAGGGAAGCTGCAAGAAGCGACCAGGCTTACACGTGGCAGTCCCTGTATGAAACACACCTACCTATTTCCATCTGCTATCCCCATCCATAAACTTGTCTAATCTTCTCTTAAAGCTCTCTAGTGTCCTAGCACTAACTACATGATTACTGAGTCCGTTCCACTCATCTACCACTCTATTTGAGAACCAATTTTTTCCTATCTCCTTCCTAAACCTAAATTTTTCAAGCTTGAACCCGTTATTTCTTGTTCTACCCTGGTTGCTGATCCTAAGAATTTTGCTTACATCTCCCTTGCTATAACCCTTATACCACTTAAAGACTTCTATCAGGTCCCCTCTTAACCTACGTCTCTCTAAAGAATGTAAATTTAACAGCTTCATCCTCGCCTCGTAAGGAATACTCCTCATCCCCTGTATCCTTTTAGTCATTCTCCTCTGTACTGATTCTAATAGACCTATATATTTCCTGTAATGTGGGGACCAGAACTGCACCGCGTAGTCTAGATGAGGTCTGACCATCGCCAAGTATATCTTTAATATTACTTCCGGCCTTCTACTTTTAACACTCTAAAAATTAATCCTAGTACCCTATTTGCCTTGTTTCTGGCTTCTATGCATTGTTTCCCTAGACGGAGTTCAGAGCTAACTATAACTCCTAAATCTTTCTCGTACCCTGTACCTACCAGAGTTTGGTTGTCTAATGTGTACCTATTGTGTGGGTTTCCTCTACCTACGCTAAGCACTTTGCATTTATTGATATTAAATTGCATTTGCCATCTATCCGTCCATTCATTCATTCTATCTAAGTCTGCCTGCAAGGCGATGGCATCCGATTCTGATCTAATTAATCTACCTATCTTTGTGTCATCCGCAAATTTACTAACATCACTACTAATTCCACTATCCAAGTCATTGATATACATTAGAAATAACAATGGCCCTAATACTGATCCCTGTGGCACCCCACTAATTACATGACCCCACTCGGATTTCGAGCCGTTTATTACCACTCTCTGTCGCCTGTTACCAAGCCATGACCCTATCCAGTCTAACACCTTCCCATCTATCCCGTGTGCCCTAACCTTTCTCAGGAGCCTTTGATGGGGTACCTTGTCAAATGCTTTACTAAAGTCCAGATATAAGATATCATAACTATCACTATTATCTACTGCCTCGTACACCTTACTGTAAAAACTTAACAAGTTTGTCAGGCAAGACTTCCCCTTCGTGAAGCCATGCTGTGACTGATTTATCAAGTTATGTTTGTCTAAATGTTCCCTAATGTTCCTCGCTATTATTGACCCTAACATTATACCTACAACTGAAGTTAAGCTGACCGGTCTATAATTAGACGCTAAAGTTTTATCTCCTTTCTTAAAGATGGGTACTACATTAGCCTGCCTCCACATTACTGGTACCTCACCCGACTCCAGTGATTTCCTAAAGACAGAAACTAACGGGTCACTAATAATCTCTTTACATTCCTTAAGTACTCTGGGATATATTTCATCAGGTCCTGGTGACTTGAACTTTTTTAGCCTATCTATCTCCTGTTCCACTATCTCCCTAGTTATGGAAATATCTGTCAGCTTCTCATTATCGTTTCGGCAGGTGTCTCCTACCTCCTCCACTCATATATATATATATATATATATATATATATATATATATATATATATATATATATATATATATATATATATATATATATATATATATATATATATATATATATATATATATATATATATATATATATATATATATATATATATATATATATATATATATATATATATATATATATATATATATATATATATATATATATATATATATATATATATATATGTATATATATATTTTTTTTTTTCAGATCGATTTCCTAGAACCCTCCATGAGTGTTTTTGAACTTTTTCAATGTACAAAAATGCTAAAATGTATACAAAACACCTTTTCTGGAGAAACAGACCAACTTTGCCAAAAACGTTTGTTTTCATTGTTTTGAGATTATTATGTATCAAAACCCCGAAATGTATGCAAAGCAACTTATATGGGGTAACAACACGTCTTTATCAGAAACATGAAAATTTGATGTTTACGAGCATATTAGCAACAAAACGCTAAAACGCATGAACTACCCTCTTTAAGGAGAAACCTAAGAACATTACTAAAAACGTGCATTTAGAGAATTTAAGTGTCAAAACGCTCAAATACATGCAAATTACCGAATATGGGGAAACGAAAAAATATTAACACAAATGTGTATTATTAGTGTTTTTTTTTCAGGTTCTTAGGTACCAAAAACTAAAACACATGAGTAGCACTCTATATGGATAAATAAAACAACATTACCAAAAAGTGTATTATGAGTGATAACACCATGTTACGGACCAAAATACCAAATTGCATACAATGTACTCTATAAAAAGAAACAGAACAGCTTTGCTAAAAAAAAAAAAAAAAAAAAAGTGTAAAATTAGTGTTTTTTTTTTTTTTTTTAGATTGTTAGGTACCAAAACGCTAAAGTGCATGTAAAGCATATTTAATGAGAAAAGAAAACATTACCAAAAACGTATATCTTGAGTGTTTTCAGCTTCTTACGTACCTTTTGAGTGTCTTATGAGTGTTTTTGAGCTTTTTAAATACCACAACGCTAAAACACATGCAAAACACCCTTTATGGAGAAACAGAATATTTTTTTTTTTATGTGTATTTTCAGTGTTTTTACTTGTTAGGTATCAAAACGCTAAAATGCATGCAAAGTACCCAATATAAAGAAACAAAACGATATTAACAGACATGTATTATGAGTTTTTCCGCTTTTTAGGTACAAAAACGCTAAAATAAGTGAAAAGCACTCTATGTGGAGAAATAGAACAGCACGCTATAAGTGTTTATGTACGTAAAATCTGAAAAAAAAAAAAAAAAACACTCAAAATACACTGTTACCGCCGAGCGGGTGAAAGAAGTTGTTGTTGTGCAAGAGAGTTTGTTAATGAGAAAGGAAAGAACCTAGAGGTCAGGGCAAGGATCAAGACGAGGCCTAAGTCAGCGAATTTCTTGTACGGTCATTGTTGAGGTAATGTTGATGTAAGGAGATGAAGGATGCTTGTTATGACATGAGGCTAAGATGAGGCCGGCCTTATTGCCATCGCTAATGGATAACGATGGACAGGGTAGGAAGCCAAGCAGTAACTAAGGACGATAGGGACACTTTGCTGAGGACACTCGTGCAGGGAGGACGTGTGTTACTGGAGAGACAGAAGAAGATAGACCTACATAGAGTACCTGTCAGAAAGGGCGTGCGCGTTACTTAACGATCACCCCAAAACCCAAAACACTTAAGTTTAACAAATGTCTGTGTAAGAATACACTATTTTATAAGTAACGTGCAGAATCATACCTGTATTACACAAATTATTCATATAGAATATTGTCTATGATCATTAATGTATGTTTTTCAGGTTTTGACCGGATTCAATAAACGATTCGTGTCATCGCGTGGCTCTGAAATAACCTTCGCCGCCTTCCGGCAGTTAATAACACATTTTTCGTATTTTTTTTTTTTTTTCCCTATAATAGGTCCTTTCATTACACTTAAGGGTTTTGGTACTTCACAAGCCCCCCCCAAAAAAAAAATTCATATTACATGTATTTAACATTGTTGCTCTGATTCTTCTTATATGGTACTTTGCATGCATATTGACGGTTTGGTCCGTAACATTGTTGTAATCACTGCAAATGCAAGTTTTTTTTTAGGAATAATATTCTGTTTTAGCGTATTTATACAAAAGAAGCTCAAAAACACTCAAAAGACACTATTTTGATAAAGTTTTCTTTCTTTTTTCTTTTCCAATATAGCAAGTTTTCATTTTTTTTTAGCGTTTTTGATACTTAAGAAATTGAAAAACACTCAAAATATATGTTTTTGGTAATATTTTTATTTTTATTTATTTATTTATTTATTTATTTATTTTTATTTTTTTTTCCGTAAAGGTTGCTTTCCATGCACTTTAGCATTGTGTCAAATTGATAGATGGAGGAATTGAGTTTTTGAGGCATGAACAATACCAAGTTTGCTCTGCCACATTCAGAAATTTTAGAAAGATCAGAAATCAGGCGTTCTGTGGCTTCCCTGTGTGAAATGCTTAGTTCCTGAAGTTCCATGAAGTTTAGTTCCTGAAGTCTATGAAAAGACGTGGAAAAGTGAAGGGTTTGAGCAAAGAGTTCAGCTTTAGAAATAGATGTGATAGCAGTGGTACCATATGGTTGAAATAGAGGAGGGAAAGAAGAAGAAGCAAAGTTATTGGAGATGTTTTTTGGCTAGATGCCAGAAGTCACGAAAGAGTTAGATCTTGGAAGATTTTGACGCTTTCTGTTAATGAAGGAGTTTTTGGCTAGTCGGAGAACAGACTTGGCACGGTTCCGGACAGAAATATAAAGCCCATGAGATTCTGGTGATGGAGGTTCAAGTACCTTTTGCGGGCCACCTCTCTATCATGTATAGCACGAGAACAAGCTGTGTTAAACTAAGGTTTTTAAGGTTTAGGTCGAGAAAAAGTGAGGAATGTACGCCTCCATGCCAGACACTACCACCTCTTTTATGCGTTCAGCACACAAAGACGGGTCTCTGACACGGAAACAGTAGTCATTCCAAGGAAAATCAGCAAAATCTGTGATGCTGGAGTGTATGAAGTATGCCAGAGACAGGAATGAGATGATGCAAGTGATGCTGAGGAAATTGAGGAATGTCAGAGTGAAGACAGGAAGGGAATGGATGATGCTACTGCTGGCACTGTGAGGAGAGACGACTGAAAGGATGACTGAAGCTGTGAAGAAGTTCCTGGAGAAAATGTGGCGTGCTAGATGTTGGAATTAGTGGTGTGAAAGGTGGTGTCTGTTTTCTGTTTGCCGTTTTTCTCTTTTTTTTTTTTTCCCCCTACAGTAGTTGCTGACACAGAGGCCTGACTCAGTAATAATCCCGAGCCACATGTAGCATCAAGATCAGTATCAAGATCATGCATAAACAGCCACACTTCGGTACAAGATTAGGCTTGAGAGAATGGATGATGCAAGAATAGCAAGGAAGGTGTACCTGTGGAATGAAAGTGGAAGCAAATGGAGGAAGAGATGCATGAGAATGACAGACAGGAATGGATTGCAAGTTGTGTGGGCGATAAGAATGGCTGGTAGGAATCAAAATGAGCTTGAATGGGTGGTAACAAGAGGAGGCAGAATGGGAGCCGAATGGGATGTGAGAAAATGGAAGAATGAGATAGACAAAGAAGTGAAATGTGTGGGACTGAATGAATGGAAGAATGAGATGGAAAGAAAGAAGACCCTGGAATGGTACAAGAATAAGAATGGCTGGTAGGAATCAAAATGAGCTTGAATGGGTGGTAACAAGAGGAGGCAGAGTGGGAGCCGAATGGGATGTGAGAAAATGGAAGAATGAGATAGACAAAGAAGTGAAATGTGTGGGACTGAATGAATGGAAGAATGAGATGGAAAGAAAGAAGACCCTGGAATGGTACAAGGAGAAAGAGGCCCCGAGGTATGAAAGGTGGTATGATGGAAGCCTGGGCGGTGATCTTCTCTTCCGAGCGAGGGCACAGTGTATGGATGTGAATGCAAGGAGTTACAGGTGGTCTGAGTCCCACAGCAAAGTGTGCCAGATGTGTGACATGGGAGAGGATGAGACGGTGGAACACGTGGTGCTGGAGTGTGTGAAGTATGCCAGAGACAGGAATGAGATGATGCAAATGATACTGACTGAGTTAGGGCATGATAGGAATGAAAGAGTGGAGAAGACGGGAAAAGAGTGGATGGTGTTGTTGCTGGGACTGTGTAGAGAGGCGAATGAAAGGATGATTGAGGCGGTGAAAGAGTTTCTGGAGAGAATGTGGCGTGCCAGGTGTATGAACAATTAGGATAGAGGATGCTGTTCGTTTCTCTTTTTTTTCCCTTTCTACAGGAGTTGCCGATCCAAAGGCCTGGCTCAGGAGTGATCCTGTGCCACCTGTACCATCAAGATCAAGATCAAGATCAGTTAATACATGGCGGGAAGAGAAGGTTAGAAGAGAAGGTTAGAAGAGAAACGAACCGCAAGATATGCATGGAACTCATGAAGATCAAGATGGAATGGATGGCAGAGAAGAAGGGCAACGTGAGCTTCCTGGACATGGATGGGATCCTTGACCAGGACAAATTCTTCGGGAGAGACGGGGTCCACCTCAACCACAACGGGAATGAGAGGCTAGGACGTCGACTGGCTGAGTGGATGAGGGCGAGGCAGGTGTGTTGTGTGGACGACGCATGACGAGGAGGACTCTTTGATGTCAGCAAACATGAAAGAAAAGAGACTAACCAGGCAAGTAAATGTGTGAAGATTGGCTGTATGAATGTGAGAGGATGGGGTGTGGGCAAGTTTGAGGATGTATGCAAGGAGCTCAGGGAGTGGAGGTTCGACTTAGTCGGGCTCACTGAGACTCACCTGAGAGATGATGTACGAATGGAGGGATGCGAGTATGTTATGATTGGAAAGGGGCGTAAGGCACAGGAAACACTGGGAGGAGGCGTAGCCCTACTCTACAAGAAAGAAAGAGGACTGAAAGTAGAGGAGATTGATGTGGGGGAGTGTACAAGTAGTGAGGATGTGCTTGCAGTAAGAGTGGAATGCATGGATGGTCGTGGCAGACCAGAGAAGGTGGTACTGGTGGTAGCGTACATGACTGTCATGGGTGAAAGAGCAGAGAGGGAAAATAGGAGGAAGTATGACATACTTAAGAAAGTTGTGAGAGAGCATGGAGAGGAGAGAGTGCTAGTTATGGGTGACATGAATGCACATGTGGGAATACTGGGGGAACAGGTGAACAGGAATGGTGAAATGCTTGGAGAGTTTGTTGATGAACTGGAGCTGGAAAATCTGAACGTTACTTTGGCAGAGGGGCGTGTGACTTGGAGTGCAAGAGAACAGGAATCGGCAATTGACTACATGTTGGTGAATGGAAGAATGCGTGAAATTGTGTCGCACATGTGGATAGATGAGGATGGTTTCGTTGATATTGTGTCCGATCACAACATGCTGGTTGTGGAGTGCTTGATGCAGGGTGGGAATGAAGTGAAAGTGGCAAGTAAGAGAAAGAAGTGGAGACTGAGAGATGTAGGGTGGGAGAACTTTCAGGTTGATCTGAGTGAGAGAAGCTGGGACGACGAAAGTGTGCATGACGTGGAGCATCTGAATGAGAAACTGGTTGAGGACGTGAGGGGTGCTGCTGAGAACCAGATAGGGTTTGTGAGAGTAGGTAGAAGAAAGAATGTATGTAAACCATGGTGGAATGATGAAATCAGAGCGGCTAGGAAGGAGCGAAAGAGAATGAGTAGACAGTGTAGATGGCTGAGGAAAAAGAGGCATGAAAGCGATGAGGCAGAGAATGAGTATCTGCATGCATGGGCAGCGTATGTGAAGCAGCAGCGGTTGACGAGACGAATGATAATGAATGCTAAAGTGAAGAGTGAAAGGAGCGTGATTCAATCTTTAAGGGAGAAAGGTATGGAAGGTGGCCGTGAATGGTACAAGTTCATGAGAGGTGAGAATATGTCAGGCAGTGTTGGTGTGGAGAGTCTAAAAGTGGAGGGTGTAGTTATAACAGAGAAGGATGGAATCAGGGAGGCAATCAAAGGGTTCTGGGAAGAAGTAGGTGGGGTAGGTGAGATGTTTAGTGTGAGAGAAGAATGTGTAACACTGGAAAGGAAGAATGCAGATGAACTGGATGAAAGAATCAGTAGGGATGAAGTGGAGAGGTGTGTGAGAAGGCAGAAGAATGGCAAGGCAGCAGGTCCAGATGATATACCCTATGAGTTCTACAAGAATGGTGGGGAGGTAGTGATAGACAGAATGACTGAGTTATTCAACCGAGTGTGGGATGAAGAGAGAGTGCCAAGAAAGTGGAATGAGAGCCGAGTGTGTCTGTTACATAAGGGAGGATTTAAGAGTAAGAATGAGCTGAAGAACTACAGGCCAATTGCATTAGTGAATACAGTAGGTAAAGTTTTCAGTGCAGTGTTGAATGAGAGACTGTGTAAATGGATTGAGAGAGCTGGAGTGCTGGGTGAAGAACAGAATGGTTTTCGTAGGGACAGGAGAGCTGAGGACAATATGTTTGTGGTGAATGAAATGATTGAGAAGAAAAAGAAGGATGGGGGTAAATTGTACCTAGGTTTTTTGGATATAGAGAAAGCTTACGATAGAGTGAACAGAGAAATGTTAGGTAGAGTCTTAGAAAAGATTGGATTGAGTGCAAAGATAGTTAACGTAGTGCAAAGTATGTATGTGGACACAAGAGCTAGATACAGGCTAGGAGACATAGAAACAGACTGGGTGAAGAGTGAGAGAGGAGTTAGGCAGGGCTGTATATTGTCACCAACCCTTTTTAGCCTGTATACAGAGGAGCTAGCAGCCAGGATGAGAAGAATGAATGTAGGGGTAAGTGTGGGGAATGATAAAGTATGTGTGCTCCTTTATGCAGATGATGTAGTTGTTATGAGTGAATCGGCAGATGAGCTTCAAAGTTTGTTGGATGTAGTGGATGGCTATGGTAAAGACTTTGGAGTAAGGTTTAGCAGTGAGAAAAGCAAAGTAATGATTGTGAATAGATCAGAGGATGAAAGTAATGTGGTATGGAGACTTGGAGAGAATGAGTTGAGACAGGTGCAAGAATACAAGTACTTAGGGATGTGGATGAGTCCTAGTGGGTGTGCAAAGGCAAAGAATGAAAAGATAAGTATGCTAAACCAGTGGGTAGGTCGATTGGGAAGCGCGGCAAGGATGAGAGCAAGTAAGTATGATGTGTTGAGAGAAGTGTGGAAGAGTGTGGCTGTGCCATGTATAATGTATGGTATGGATGTGATTGCATGGAATGAAAGTGAAATTGATAAGTTAGAAGTGGGCCAGAACAAAGTAGCAAGGATGGCACTGAGTGCACCGAGGTGCACAGCAGTTGAAGCCTTGAGAGGTGACATGGGATGGAGCACCTTCAGAGAAAGACTGACAAAAGCCACACTTAGGTACAAGATTAGGCTTGAGAGAATGGATGATGCAAGAATAGCAAGGAAGGTGTACCTGTGGAATGAAAGTGGAAGCAAATGGAGGAAGAGATGCATGAGAATGACAGACAGGAATGGATTGCAAGTTGTGTGGGCGATAAGAATGGCTGTGAGGAATCAAAATGAGCGTGAATGGGTGGTAACAAGAGGAGGAAGAGTGGGAGCCGAATGGGATGTGAGAAAATGGAAGAATGAGATAGACAAAGAAGTGAAATGTGTGGGACTGAATGAATGGAAGAATGAGATGGAAAGAAAGAAGACCCTGGAATGGTACAAGGAGAAAGAGGCCCCGAGGTATGAAAGGTGGTATGATGGAAGCCTGGGCGGTGATCTTCTCTTCCGAGCGAGGGCACAGTGTATGGATGTGAATGCAAGGAGTTACAGGTGGTCTGAGTCCCGCAGCAAAGTGTGCCAGATGTGTGACATGGGAGAGGATGAGACGGTGGAACATGTGGTGCTGGAGTGTGTGCAGTATGCCAGAGACAGGAATGAGATGATGCAAGTGATACTGACTGAGTTAGGGCATGATAGGAATGAAAGAGTGGAGAAGACAGGAAAGGAATGGATGGTGTTGTTGCTGGGACTGGGTAGAGAGGCCAATGAAAGGATGATTGAGGCGGTGAAAGAGTTTCTGGAGAGAATGTGGCGTGCCAGGTGTATGAACAATTAGGATAGAGGATGCTGTTCGTTTCTCTTTTTTTTTTTCCCCCTTTCTACAGGAGTTGCCGATCCAAAGGCCTGGCTCAGGAGTGATCCTGTGCCACCTGTACCATCAAGATCAAGATCAAGGGAGGACTGTTGTGATAGATGAGAAGAACGTGTGTCATTTTGCTGTTTTTCCGAAGTTAATCCTCGTAGATTATCCACGGTAAGTTAGAAATAACTTACGATACCTTTTAAATGTGTGAGGAGTATATGTCTAGCTGGAATAGTGGTGTCTGGTGTGAATGGTGGGTCAAGACAGCCTATGTGGGGCCTAGGGCTGCTGCCAAGGTTCTCAGCTACAACAATATTTTGTTTCTGTACGACGACTGCCTAAGGGTAGTAGAGAGCAGGCTACGATCAAGAATGAAGGAGGACACTGAGGAAAAGGAGATTGACAACGACGGATAAGAGTGCTCAATAATAATGTAGATTACGCCCGGGTCTTTTTTTTCGGAAAATCGATTCTTTTCCGCTCAAAATATGATGCTTTTTCAAGAAAAGGAGATTGTTTTTTGGCACTAGTGTCCATGTGGTGTCCCCGGCTGACAGGGCCACATCCGGCAGGTCTAAGTTGCTAATTGTGCATTTTTCATGCAGTTACCACGTCAGGCGAAAACACACACACTCTCTCTCTCTCTCTCTCTCTCTCTCTCTCTCTCTCTCTCTCTCTCTCTCTCTCTCTCTCTCTCTCTCTCTCTCTCTCTCTCCAGACAAGATATATGATCACTTTTATGTTCCTAGATGACATGCTTAGTCTGTGTGTGTGTGTGTGTGTGTGTGTGTGTGTGTGTGTGTGTGTGTGTGTGTGTGTGTGTGTGTGTTCTCTCTCTCTCTCTCTCTCTCTCTCTCTCTCTCTCTCTCTCTCTCTCTCTCTCTCTCTCTCTCTCTCTCTCTCTCTCTCTCTCTCTGGCAAGAGATATGATCACTTTTACATGCTAGATGGGCATCGTGTGTGTGTGTGTGTGTGTGTGTGTGTGTGTGTGTGTGTGTGTGTGTGTGTGTGTGTTAAGTTAGTGGGGTAGACTCCTCCAAAACCCCATCTTTCAGGAATAAGATGACTCTTGTTGTTATCTCTTTGCAATTAGAGATTCATCAAGTTAAACAATTGTATTTGGGCCTCCAATTATAATGGGATTTTGTTTCAGGTGATGAGAGCAAACATCTCTGAAATACTGGTAATACTGAATCACAGCTTTATTTCCCAAACCAGTAAGTTCTTCAGATATTTTATTTTGTATGTTATGGCTCAAAAAAAAAAAAATTCTAGATGTGTTGCAAGAGACAAGTATGACAAGCGTGACAGAAGGATCCAGAGCACACAGGAAGTTTGTGACTATTGTGATCCGAGCACCACCATACAAAGATATTGTCTCTACCACTTCTGATCCAAGTCATTATTCTGTTACAAAAAATGCAATTTGCTATATGTCTTGTGCAGTGGCTGCTTAAAACTATAAGTTGTGTCTTCATCACATGCTATATCTTTAATAAATTTAAAACTCATATCCAAAAGCAAAAACTCCCAGAAGTGGGAGTAACAAAGAAAGAGACAGCAATATCAACAACCAGACAGCCAAACCAGCAAGACAGTGATAAAAACATATGTATAATCAACCAGGCAGCAAAATCTCAATACCAAGTGGGAGAAAGGGAATGACAGACCTCATGCAAGGTGTACTAAACACTGAAGTCAGAAGTGGCAAGGCAGTAACGTTGCTGCCACTCTGAATTTTGAAAGCCAAGATTGCTCAGGGCACTCATGTAAAAAGTGGGGACCCTTGCTGGCTGCAAGATTTCTTGAATTTTAGTAAAAAAAAAAAAAAAAATTCCAAACTTGGAGCAAAAAACCAAAGATCTAGTAGGAAAACCCAAGGAGTGGCAGCACTGGGCTGGAAGTTAGCCAGGGTGTTGCTAAAGGTGCCATCACATTAACACATTTTTCGTTAACTTTTTCCATCAACTCTGGTTTCCATCAGCATTTGTTTCTTTCTATCATCTTTTTCCATCTTCATCCTCAAATAGAAGTGATCATCTTCACAGAGGAGGGTTGTTGTCAACTATTGTTGTCAAATCCATGTTTATGATATAATCCATGTTTATAAAACATATACTAAATAAACCTTATTGTTTAAAAAAATTAATTAAATAGATTTTAAATAAAGAAAAATAAATCACTTCATTTCTCATGTTATTGCATTTAACTTGTGGATATATAACAGCAAACAGTGGCTTGTGTGATTTAGTAGACGTTTACACTTTTGTAAGGTCTCTGTTTCTCTACTCCTGCACTTTGGATAACATTTTAACTCATTTGGCCTGTCTACAATTTATAAAACTTGTAATACAGTGCGGAATAGTGACTGCTTTCCTGTGGGTCAGTGGAGCACCACTCGTAGAGAATTGGAGTCCTGGGCTACCTGGGCTTGTGGCCTGCTGGTATAAATTGCCAGTAAGTATGCATTTCTGTTGCAATGTTACTATGCTAGGCAAGTGAGGATACTGCCACACTGGCTGGGAGGGGCTAGCAGGCAGCAGCTAATGTAGCTATACATTAGCTACTGTCTAGGAGGAGGCAGTAGACACCTGCCGAAACGATAATTACTCCCAGTGAGGTCTAAAGCACTGTTCAGGGGGTGCTGTGAACTTATCATTAAACCCAGCTGTGACCTTACTGAACTTTGTGTCTCACAACACAAGGGAGCAGTCACAGCCTGCCCTCTAAAGACAACTCTTCCTCCACACAAAACTACAAGCACCTAATAACACACACACCCTTCACTCAAAAATTTTAAAATCATCATGGCGACTCCTACACCAGCCTCAGAGTCCCCATCTGGGGAGGGGACCATAAATGTCCCCAGGTCGGACTGCCTTTCTGTTGATGACCCTAAGTGTCTTGACACCACCCTCAACTTTTTCTTCATTAACTTCTGCAACATTCACGGTCTAAAATCTAATTTTCAATCTGTAGAACACCACCTCTCCTCTTCTAAACCTCATCTTCTTTTCCTCACTGAAACTCAGGTGTCTGAGGCAACTGACAGTAGCCCCTTTTCTGTTCCCTCCTACTTTCTCTATCCTCATTTTCGATCCAAAGCTGGATGCTGCGTTTATGTGCGCAATGACTTAACCTGCTCTCGTGCCCACGCTCTTGAATCTTCCGAGTTTTCCACCATCTGGCTACGACTACAGAGTCACTCTCATACTAAATTCATCTGTGCTGTATACCTCTCACCTAACTCCTCCGACTATAATAAATTCTTTGACTACTTAACTTCCAAAGTGGAGCACATTCTGACCCTCTTCCCTTTTGCAGAGATCTCCATTCTTGGAGACTTCAATGTTCACCACCAGCTTTGGCTTTCCCCTCCCTTCACTGACCATCCTGGTGAACTAGCCTACAACTTTGCTATCCTCCATGACCTACAGCAATTGGTGCAACACCCTACTCGTATTCCTGACTGTCTTGGAGATACGCCCAACATTCTTGATCTTTTCCTGACCTCTAATCCTTCTGCTTATGCTGTCACCCTTTCTTCTCCATTGGGCTCCTCCGATCACAATCTCATATCTTTATCTTGTCCTATCACTCCAATCCCTCCTCAGGATCCCCCTAAGCGAAGGTGCCTCTGGCGTTTTGCCTCTGCTAGTTAAGGGAACCTGAGGAGGTATTTTGCTGATTTTCCTTGGAATGACTACTGCTTCCGTGTCAGAGACCCGTCTTTGTGTGCTGAGCGCATAACAGAGGTGATAGTGTCTGGCATGGAGGCATACATTCCTCACTCTTTTTCTCGTCCTAAACCTTCTAAACCTTGGTTTAACACAGCTTGTTCTCGTGCTATACATAATAGAGAGGTGGCCCACAAAAGGTACTTAAGCCTTCCATCACCAGAATCTCATGCGCTTTATATTTCTGCCTGGAACCATGCCAAGTCTGTTCTCCAACTAGCCAAAAACTCCTTCATTAACAGAAAATGTCAAAACCTTTTCAAGATCTAACTCCCCTCGTGATTTCTGGCATCTAGCCAAAAATATCTCCAATAACTTTGCTTCTTCTTTCCCTTCTTTATTTCAACCAGATGGTACCACTGCTATCACATCTATTTCTAAAGCTGAACTCTTTGCTCAAACCTTTGCTAAAAATTCTACCTTGGACGATTCTGGGCTTGTTCCTCCTTCTCCTCCACCCTCTGACTACTTCATGCCACGTATTAAAATTCTTCGCAATGATGTTTTCCATGCCCTTGCTGGCCTAAACCCTCGGAAGGCTTATGGACCTGATGGGGTCCCTCCTATTGTTCTCCGAAACTGTGCCTCCATGCTTGCACCTTGCCTAGTCAAACTCTTTCAGCTCTGTCTGTCAACATCTACCTTTCCTTCTTGCTGGAAGTTTGCCTACATTCAACCTGTTCCTAAAAAGGGTGACCGTTCTAATCTCTCAAACTACCGTCCTATTGCTT